>NC_092038.1:65879171-66099172 GCF_003086295.3 Arachis hypogaea | reverse complement strand
TGAAGAAGCATCTCCATTCCTGCCATTGGAGCCAATAACTTTGAGCTGAAACCTCAGCTAGTTGCCTTAATACAACAAAACTGCAAGTTTTATGGACTTCCATCTGAAGATCCTTATCAGTTTTTAACTGAGTTCTTACAAATCTGTGAGACTGTAAAGACGAATGGAGTTGATCCTGAAGTCTACAGACTCATGCTTTTCCCCTTTGCTGTAAGAGACAGAGCTAGAATATGGTTGGATTCACAACCCAATGATAGCCTGGACTCTTGGGATAAGCTGGTCACTGCCTTCTTGGATAAATTCTTTCCTCCTCAAAAGCTGAGCAAGCTGAGAGTGGATGTTCAAACCTTCAAACAAAAGGATGGTGAATCCCTCTATGAAGCTTGGGAAAGATACAAGCAGCTGACCAAAAGATGTCCATCTGACATGTTTTCAGAATGGACCATATTAGATATATTCTATTATGGTCTATCTGAATTTTTGAAAATGTCATTGGACCATTCTGCAGGTGGATCTATTCACCTAAAGAAAATGCCTGAAGAGGCTCAAGAACTCATTGATATGGTTGCAGACAACCAATTCATGTACACTTCTGAGAGGAATTTCGTGAATAATAGGATACCTCAGAAGAAAGGAGTTCTTGAATTGATGCTCTGAATGCCATATTGGCTCAGAACAAAGTGTTGACTCAGCAAGTCAACATGATTTCTCAAAGTCTGAATGGATGGCAAAATTCATCCAACAGTACTAAAGAGGCAGCTTCTGAAGAAGCTTATGATCTTGAGAACCCTGCAATGGCAGAGGTTAATTACATGGGTGAACCTTATGGAAACAGCTATAACTCATCATGGAGAAATCATCCAAATTTCTCATGGAAGGATCAACAAAAGCCTCAACAAGGCTTTAACAATGGTGGACGCAATAGGCTGAGCAATAGCAAGCCTTTTCCATCATATTCTCATCAACAGATAGAGAATTCTGAACAAAACACTTCTAATTTAGCCAATCTAGTCTCTGATCTGTCAAAAGCCACTTTCAGTTTCATGAGTGAAACAAGATCCTCCATCAGAAATCTGGAGGCACAAGTGGGCCAGCTGAGTAAGAAAGTCATTGAAACTCCTCTCAGTATTCTCCCAAGCAATACAGAAGAGAATCCAAAAGGAGAGTGCAAGGCCATTGATTTAATCAATATGGCCGAATGCACAAGGGAGGAGGTGGACGAAAATCTAAGTGAGGAGGACCTCCTGGGACGTCCCTCAAGCAAGAAGGAGTTTCCTATTAAGGATCCAAAGGAATCTGAGGCTCATACAGAGACCATAGAGATTCCATTAAATCTCCTTCTGCCATTCATGAGCTTTGAAGACTATTCTTCCTCTGAAGAGGATGAAGATGTGACTGGAGAGCAAGTTGCTCAATATTTAGGAGCTATCATGAAGCTGAATGCCAAGTTGTTTGGTAATGAGACTTGGGAAAGTGAACCAGATACCTAGATTCAGCAAACTCTACCTCAAAAGAAACAAGATCCTGGCAAGTTCTTAATACCTTGTACCATAGGCACCATAACCTTTGAAAAAGCTCTATGTGATCTGGGGTCAGGGATAAATTTTATGCCACTCTCTGTAATGGAGAAGCTGGGGATCATTGAGGTACAACCTGCCTTGTTCTCATTACAATTGGCAGACAAGTCATTGAGACAAGCTTATGGAATAGTGGAGGACGTGTTAGTAAAGGTTGAAGGCCTTTACATCCCTGCTGATTTCATAATCTTAGACACTAGGAAGGAAGAGGATGAATGCATCATCCTTGGAAGACCTTTCCTAGCCACAGCAGGAGCTGTGATAGATGTCAACAGAGGTGAATTAGTCCTTCAATTGAATGGGGACTACCTTGTGTTTAAGGCACATGGCTATCCCTCTGTGACAAAAGAGAGTAAGTATGAAGAGCTTCTCTCAGTTCAGAGTCAAGAAGAGCCCCCACAGTCAAACTCTAAGTTTGGTGTTGGGAGGCCACAACCAAACTCTAAGTTTGGTGTTAAGATCCCATATCCAAACTCTAAGTTTGGTGTTGGGACTATACAACATTGACCTGATCACTTTTGTGGCTCCATGAGAGCCACTGTCAAGCTATTGACATTAAAGAAGCGCTTGTTGGGAGGCAACCCAATTTTATTTATCTAATTTTTATTTTATTTTATTTTATTGTTATTTTGTGTTTTATTAGGTACATGATCATGTGGAGTCACGAAAAAAATATAAAAATTAAAAACAGAATCAAAAATAGCAGAAGAAAAATCACACCTTGGAGGAAGCACAGGCTGGCGTTCAACGCCAGTAAGGAGCATCTGGCTGGCGTTCAACGCCAGAACAGAGCATGAATCTGGCGCTGAACGCCAGAAACAAGCAACATTCTGGCACTGAACGCTAGGAATGTGCCTTGAAGAAAAGCTGGCGCTGAACGCCAGTAACAAGCATGAAACTTGTGTTCAACGCCAGAAACATGCTTTACATGGGCGTTGAACGCCTAGAACGTGCACCACTCGGCGTTTAAACGCCAGAATGGTGTGCAAAGGCATTTTACATGCCTATTTGGTGCAGGGATGGAATTCCTTGACACCTCAGGATCTGTGGACTCCCCAGGATCACCTCAGGATCTGTGGACCCCACAGGATCCCCACCTAACATATTCCCACCTTACCTCCTAATCCTATTTTACTCTTCCCAACAAACACTCCTTCCCAAAACCCTTCACCTATCACCTCAGTCTCTCTTCCCCATCACCTCTTCACCACTCACATCCATCCACTCTTCCCTATACACCCTACCTACCTTTAAAATTCAAATTCTCTTTCCCACCCAATCCCACCCATATAGCCGAATACACACATCCCTCAATCTCCTCCATATCTTCTTCTTATCCTTCATCTTTTCTTTCTTCTCTTGCTCGAGGGCGAGCAATTTTCTAAGTTTGGTGTGGTAAAAGCATAGCTTTTTTCTTTTCCATAACCATTAATGGCACCTAAGGCCAGAGACATCCAAAAAAAAAAAGAAGAAGAGAAAAAAGGGAAGACAAAAGCTTCCACCTCTGAGTCATGGGAGATGGAAAGACTCATGTAAATGGTTTATAGCTCAGTGGTAGAACATTTGACTGCAAATCAAGAGATCCCTGAGATACCTCAGGGGATAAATTGTCCTCCACACAATTATTAGGAGCAACTAAGGATAGGAACACCAAAATTACTAGGGATCATGCAACAGAAGCAAGGAAGAGACATAAAGGAGCTCAAAAAGCACCATTCGACCTTCAAGAAGGCGCCACCCTCACTAAGGTGGATTCATTCCTTGTTCTTTTTTTTTCTGTTTTTTGTTTTTATCTATGTTTTGTGTCTCTACTTCATGATCATTAGTATGTAGTAACTATATCTTAAGGCTATAAATAAATTCCATAAATCCTTCACCTCTCTTAAAAGAAAAATGTTTATAATTCAAAAGAACAAGAAGTACATGAATTTTGAATTTATCCTTGAATTTAGTTTAATTATATTGATGTGGTGACAATACTTTTTGTTTTCTGAATGAATGCTTGAACAGTGCATATTTTTGATCTTGTTGTTTATGAATGTTAAAATTGTTGGCTCTTGAAAGAATGATGGACAAAGAGAAATGTTATTGATGATCTGAAAAATCATGAAATTGATTCTTGAAGCAAGAAAAAGCAGTGAAAAAGAAGAAGCTTGCGAAAAAAAATGGCGAAAATATATATATATATATATATATATATATATATATATATATATATATATATATAGAAAGAAAAAGAAAAAGCAAGCAGAAAAAGCCAATAGCCCTTAAAACCAAAAGGCAGGGGTAAAAAGGATCCAAGGCTTTGAGCATCAATGGATAGGAGGGCCCAAGGAAATAAAATCCAGGCCTAAGCGGCTAAACTAAGCTGTCCCTAACCATGTGCTTGTGTCATGCAGGTCCAAGTGAAAAGCTTGAGACTGAGTGGTTAAAGTCGTGATCCAAAGCAAAAGAGTGTGCTTAAGAGCTCTGGACACCTCTAACTGGGGACTCTAGCAAAGCTGAGTCACAATCTGAAAAGGTTCACCCAGTCATGTGTCTGTGGCATTTATGTATCCGGTGGTAATACTGGAAAACAAAGTGCTTAGGGCCACGGCCAAGACTCATAAGTAGCTGTGTTCAAGAATCAACATGCTTAACTAGGAAAGTCAATAACACTATCTAAAATTCTAAGTTCCTAAGAGAAGCCAATCATTCTAAACTTCAAAGGAAAAAGTGAGATGCCAAAACTATTCAGAAGCAAAAAGCTACAAGTCCCGCTCATCTAAGTAGAATTAATATTCATTGACATTTTGAAATTCACAGTATATTCTCTTCTTTTTATCCTAATTGATTTTCAGTTTCTTGGGGACAAGCAACAATTTAAGTTTGGTGTTGTGATGAGCAGATAATTTATACGCTTTTTGGCATTGTTTTTAGGTAGTTTTTAGTAAGTTCAAGCTACTTTTAGGGACGTTTTCATTAGTTTTTATGTTAAATTCACATTTCTGGACTTTACTATGAGTTTGTGTGTTTTTCTGTAATTTCAGGTAATTTCTGGCTGAAATTGAGGGACTTGAGCAAAACTCTGAAAAAGGCTGACAAAAGGACTGCTGATGCTGTTGGAATCTGACCTCCCTACACTTAAAATGGATTTTCTGGAGTTACAGAACTCCATATGGCGCGCTCTCAACGGCTTTGGAAAGTAGACATCCAGAGCTTTCCAGCAATATATAATAGTCCATACTTTATTCGGAAATTGACGACGTAACTTGGCGTTGAACGCAAAGTACATGCTGCTGTCTGGAGTTAAACGCCAGAAACACGTCATGATCCGGAGTTGAACGCCCAAAACACGCTATAACGTGGAGTTCAACTCCAAGAAAAGCCTCAGCTTGTGGATAGATCAAGCTCAGCCCAAACATACACCAAGTGGGCCCCGGAAGTGGATTTATGCATCAATTACTTACTCATGTAAACCCTAGTAGCTAGTTTAGTATAAATAAGACTTTTTACTAGTGTATTAGTCATCTTTTGGCCATTCGGTCTTTTGATCATTCAGGGGGCTGGCCTCTCGGCCATGCCTGAACCTTTCACTTATGTATTTTCAACGGTGGAGTTTCTACACACCATAGATTAAGGGTGTGGAGCTCTGCTGTACCTCAAGTTTCAATACAATTACTATTATTTTCTATTCAATTCTCTTTATTCTTATTCCAAGATATACGTTGCACTTCAACTTGATGAATGTGATGATCCGTGACACTCATCATCATTCTCACTTATGAACGCGCGTGACTGACAACCACTTCCGTTCTACCTTAGGCCGGGCGCATATCTCTTAGATTCCCCAACAGAATCTTCGTGGTATAAGCTAGAATTGATGGCGGCATTCATGAGAATCCGGAAAGTCTAAACCTTGTCTATGGTATTCCGAGTAGGGTTCTGGGATTGAATGACTGTGACGAGCTTCAAACTCCTGAAGGCTGGGCGTTAGTGACAGACGCAAAAGAATCAAGGGATTCTATTCCAGCCTGATTGAGAACCGACAGATGATTAGCCGTGCTGTGACAGAGCATAGGACCATTTTCACTGAGAGGATGGGATGTAGCCATTGATGATGGTGATGCCCTACATACAACTTGCCATGGAAAGGAGTAAGAAGGATTGGATGAAAGCAATAGGAAAGTAGAGATTCGAAAGGATTCTCGCATCTCCACACGCCTATCTGAAATTCCCACTATTGATTCACATAAGTATTTCTATCCTTTTTTATTTTATTTATCTTTTAAATATCTAATCCAATTACATTTGACCCTATGAATCCACTTAACTGAGATTTACAAGGTGACCATAGCTTGCTTCATACCAACAATCTCTGTGGGATCGACCCTTACTCACGTAAGATTTATTACTTGGACGACCTAGTACACTTGCTGGTTAGTTGAACGGATTTGTGAATGCAAATAGAGCCAATTATTAAATTTCATACAAGTACAAAGAATATGGATCACAATTTCGTCCACCACTTGACAATCATGTCTTCAATCACGCTTGATGGGTATTTAATGGAGCCATCAGCAAGTTGGAGATATATCCGGGTTGGTTTGACTTCTTCAGTCAAACCAAGCTTTTTGATAGTGGATGCTGGTATTAGGTTGATACTTGCTCCAAGATCACATAGAGCTTTCTTGGTATAAGTACCCTCTAATGTGCATGGTATCATGAAGCTTCTGGGATCTTTAAGCTTCTCTGGTAAGCTTTTCAGAATGACTACATTGCATTCTTCAGTGAGGTAAACTTTTTCAGTTTCTCTCCAATCCTTCTTATGACTTAAGATATCTTTCATGAACTTAGCATAAGAGGGTATTTGCTCAAGTGCCTCTGCAAACGAAATCTTTATTTCAAGAGTCATGAGATAGTCTACAAAGCGGGCAAATTGCTTATGCTATTCCGCTTGGCGGAGTTTCTGAGGATAAGGCATTTTGGCTTTGTATTCCTCAACCTTAGTTGCTGCAGATTTATTTCCTATAGATGTGGTTGGAGAAGCCTTTTTAAAGGGGTTGCTATCAGCACTTGTATGAGTCTTATCCCTTACTGGCATTTGAATGCCAGGGTTGGAAGCTAGATTGGCATTGGACGCCAACTCCTTACCTGTTTCTGGCATTTGAACACCAGAATTGAGCTTCCCTTGGGCGTTTAATGCCAACTCCTTGCCTGTTTGTGGCATTTGAACGCCAGAACTGAGCATGGGTTGGGCGTTTAATGCCAGCTCTTCACCCTTTTCTGGCGTTTGAACGCCAGAATTATTACTCTCTAGGCTCTTATTATCCTCAGAGGGATTTTGGGTAGCAGTTTATTCATTTCTTGGCTTCCTGCTGCCTTGAAGTGAGGTATTTAATGTTTTCTCACTTCTTAATTGAACTGCTTGGCACTCTTCTATTATTTGTTTTGATAACTGCTATTCTGTTTGCTTCAACTGTACTTCCATATTCATATTAGCCATTCTTGTATCTTGTAGTATCTCCTTGAATTCAGCTAGCTGTTTTGTTAAAAAATCTAATTGTTGATTGAATTCAGTAACTTATTCTGCAGGACTGAGTTCAGCAGTTACTGTTTTAGCCTCTTCTTTCATGGAAGGTTCACTACTTAAATACAGATGCTGATTTCTAGCAACTGTATCAATGAGCTCTTGAGCTTCTTCAATTATCTTTCTCATGTGTATAAATCCACCAGCTGAGTGGTCTAAAGACATTTGAGCTTTCTCTGTAAGCCCATAGTAGAAGATGTCTAACTGCACCCACTCTGAAAACATTTCAGAGGGGCATTTCTTTAGCATCTCTCTGTACCTCTCCCAGGCATCATAAAGGGATTCATTATCTCCTTGTTTGAAGCCTTGGATAACCAGCCTCAGCTGTGTCATCCTTTTTGGAGGGAAATATTGATTCAGGAATTTTTCTGACAGCTGTTTCCATGTCCTTATGCTAGCCATAGGTTGGTTATTTAACCACCTCTTAGCTTGGTCTTTTACAGCAAATGGAAACAATAATAATCTGTAGACATCCTGATCTACTTCCTTATCATGTACTGTGTCAGTAATTTGTAAAAACTGTGCCAGAAACTCTGTAGGTTCTTCCTGTGGAAGACCGGAATATTGACAACTTTGCTGCACCATGATAATGAGCTGAGGATTCAACTCAAAACTACCGACTCCGATGGAGGGTATACAGATACTACTCCTATATGAAGCAGTAGTAGGGTTAGCATATGACCCCAGAGTCCTTCTGGACTGTTCATTTCCACTTAGGTCCATGATGGAGAAAGGGAGATGACGTGGATTTATTTTATTATATAAAAAATTTTTTTGAAATAATAAAATAAAATAAAATAAAAACTAAAATTAAAATAAATAAAAATATTTGAAAATATTTTATAAAGATTTTCGAAAAAGTGAGGAGAGAGAAAATTTTTAGGATATTTTTGAAAAAGATATGATTTTAAAAAAATATTTTAAAAGGGATATTATTTGAAAAAGATATGATTTTTTTTGAAAACTTGACAACTAAGACATGATAAGATAAAATTTTGAAATTGAAATCTGAATTTTTATGGAAAATTTCGAAATATTTGCTTAAAAATAGTTAGAAAAGATAATTTTTTTTATTTTTGAATTTTATGATGAAAGAGAAAAACACACAAAAGACACAAGACTTAAAATTTTTAGATCTAATGCTTCTTGTTTTCGAAAATTTTGGAGGGAAAACACCAAGGAACACCAAACTTAAAAATTTTAAGATCAAAACACAAAGAAGACTCAAGAACACTTTGAAGACTCACAAGAACAACAAGAACATGAAGATAGAACACCAAACTTAAAATTTTTAGAAAACCAAAATAAAATTTTTGAAAATTAAAGAAAATTTAACAAGAGAACACCAAACATAAGGTTTGGCATAGGATTTAATCAAAGAAAAATTATTTTTGAAAAAGTTTTAAAAAGAAGATACCCAATTACCAAGAACACAAGCACACTCTTTAACCAATTGAGCTATAAATTTAACGTGTTTTAAAAAGGTATTTTTAAAGGAAAACAAAAAATATGCAATTCAAAAATTGAAAGATAAAGAAAAGCATGCAATTGACACCAAACTTAAAATATGACACTAAACTCACAGAAAAACTCAAAATTAATAAAGAAAAATAATGTTTTTGAAAAATTTTTTGAAAAGAAAATAAAAGACTCTGACACAAAAGACAAAATTTTCCTAATCTAAGCAACAAGATTCACCGTCAGTTGTCCAAACTCGAACAATCCCCAGCAACAGCGCCAAAAACTTGGTGCACGAAATTGTAAATCACACTTTTCACAATTCGAACCACTAACCAGCAAGTGCACTGGGTCGTCCAAGTAATACCTTACGTGAGTAAGGGTTGATCCCACGGAGATTGTTGGCTTGAAGCAAGCAATGGTTATCTTGTAACTCTTAGTCAGGATATCAATTATAATTATCAGTTGAATTGCAAATGAACCAGAGAGCATGAAATTAATAATACTTGTTATGCAGTAATGGAGAGTATGTTGGAGTTTTGGAGATGCTTTGTCTTCTGAATCTCTGCTTTTCCCTTGTCTTCTTCTTCATGCACACAAGGTTCCTCCTATGGCAAGCTGTGTGTTGGTGGATCACTGTTATCAATGGCTACCATCTGTCCTCTCAGTGAAAATGGTCTAGGCACGCTGTCACCGTACGGCTAATCATCTATCGGTTCTCACTTGTGCTGGAATAGGATCCATTGATCCTTTTGCGTCTGTCACTACGCCCAACCCTTATGAGTTTGAAGCTCGTCACAGTCATTCAATCCCTGAATCCTACTCGGAATACCACAGACAAGGTTTAGACTTTCCAGATTCTCAAGAATGCTGCCAATGGATTCTAGCTTATACCACGAAGATTCTGATTAAGAAATCCAAGAGATACTCATTCAATTGAAGGTAGAATGGAGGCGGTTGTCAGGCACGCTGATGAGCGGATAATTTATACGCTTTTTGGCACTATTTTTAGTATGTTTTTAGTACATTTTAGTTAGTTTTTAGTATGTTTTTATTAGTTTTTATTTAAAATTCACTTTTTTGGGCTTTACTATTAGTTTGTGTGTTTTTCTATGATTTCAGGTAATTTCTGGCTGAAATTGAGGGACCTGAGCAAAAATCTGATTCAGAGGCTGAAAAAGGACTGCAGATGCTGTTGGATTCTGACCTCCCTGCACTCGAAGTGGATTTTCTAGAGCTACAGAAGCCCAATTAGCACGCTCTCAATTGCATTGGAAAGTAGACATCCTGGGCTTTCCAGCAATGTATAATAGTCCATACTTTGTTCGAGCATTGATGGCCCAAACCGGCGTTGTAAATCAGCTTCCGAATTCCCGGCGTTTAACGCCGGAACTGGCACAAAAATTGGAGTTAAACGCCCAAACTGGCACAAAAGCTGGCGTTTAACTCCAGAAAAAGTCTCTACACATGAAAGCTTCAATGCTCAGCCCAAGCACATACCAAGTGGACCCCGGAAGTGGATTTTTACGTCATTTACTAGTTCACTATAAATAGGATATTTTGACACTATATCTTTACCGGATGACACATTACACATTTCTTATTATATCTTCTACAGCATGAGCCTCTAAACCCCATGGTTGGGGGTGAGGAGCTCTGCTGTGTCTTGATGGATTAATGCAATCACTACTGTTTTTCATTCAATCACGCTTGCTTCTATTCTAAGATATCACTTGTTCTTCAACTTGATGAATGTGATGATCCGTGACACTCATCATCATTCTCACCTATGAACGTGTGCCTGACAACCACCTCCGTTCTACTTCAGATTGAGTGAATATCTCTTGGATTCCTTAATCAGAATCTTCGTGGAATAAGCTAGAATTGATGGCGGCATTTAAGAGAATCCGGAAGGTCTAAACCTTGTCTGTGGTATTCTGAGTAGGATTCAAGGATTGAATGACTGTGACGAGCTTCAAACTCCTGAGTGCTGGGCGTTAGTGACAGACACAAAAGAATCACTGGATTCTATTCCAACCTGATTGAGAACCGACAGATGATTAGCCGTGCTGTGACAGAGTGCGTTGAACATTTTCACTGAGAGGATGGGAGGTAGCCATTGACAACGGTGAAACCCTACATACAGCTTGCCATAGAAGGAGCCTTGCGTGCATGAAGAAGAAGACAGTAGGAAAGCAGAGATTCAGAAGATAGAGCATCTCCAAAACCTCAACCTGTTCTCCATTACTGCAAAAGAAGTATTTATTTCATGTTCTTTTACTTTTCATAATTAAACCTAAGAATTATTGATATCCTAACTAAGAGTTACAAGATAACCATAGCTTGCTTCAAGCCGACAATCTCCGTGGGATTGACCCTTACTCACGTAAGGTATTACTTGGACGACCCAGTGCACTTGCTGGTTAGTTGTGGGGAATTGCAAGAGTGTGACTGCAATTTCGTGCACCAAGTTTTTGGCGCCGTTGCCGAGGATTGTTCGAGTTTGGACAACTGACGGTGTATCTTGTTGCTTAGATTAGGACTGTTTTATTTTTGTTGGTTTAGAGTTTTTTATTTGAGTTTAGTTTCATATTCTAAGTTTGGTGTCTTCTTTGTGTTTTCCTTTAAATTTTCGAAAATTTGTGTTTGATTTTCTAAAAATTTTAAGTTTGGTGTCATTTTGTTGTTTTTCTCTTTCCTCATTTCAAAAATCAAATCTTTTTCAAAATAATTTTCAATCATATCTTTTTAATTGCTAATTCCAAAATCTTTTTAATTAATTAATTGATTTAGTTTTCAATTTGCTTTGATTTTATTTTCTTTTAGTTTTCAAAATTTTACTTTATTTTCTTTTCCATTTATTTTATTATTTTCGGTCAATTTTAATTAGAAACGAAAAAAATATAATAATATCCACATCATCTCCCTTTCTCCATCATGGATCTAAGTGGAATTGAGCAGTCCAGAAGGACTCTGGGGTCATATGCTAACCCCATCACAGCTGCATATGGAAGTAGCATCTGTATACCTCCCATTAAAGCAAGCAGCTTTGAGCTAAACCCTCAACTCATTATCATGGTGCAGCAAAACTGCCAGTATTCCGGTCTTCCACAGGAAGAACTTACTGAGTTCTGGCACAGTTCTTACAAATTGCTGACACAGTACGTGATAAAGAGGTGGATCAGGATGTCTACAGATTATTACTGTTTCCATTTGCTGTAAAAGATCAAGCTAAGAGGTGGTTAAATAACCAACCCACAGCAAGCATAAAAACATGGAGACAGTTATCAGACAAATTCCTGAATCAATTTTACCCTCCAAAAAGGATGACACAGCTAAGGTTGGGCATCCAAGGCTTTAAACAAGAGGACAATGAATCCCTTTATAATGCCTGGGAGAGGTACAGAGGTATGCTAAGAAAATGCCCCTCTGAAATGTTTTCAAAGTGGGTACAGTTAGACATCTTCTATTATGGGCTCACAGAAAAAGCTCAGATGTCTTTAGACCACTCAGCTGGTGGATCTATACACATGCGGAAGACAATTGAAGAGGCTCAAGAGCTCATAGATACAGTTGCTAGAAATCAACATTTATACTCAAGCAGTGAGTCCTCTATAAAAGAAGAAGCTATGGCAGTAACTGCTGATCCTAACCCTCAAGAACAGATGGTTGAGCTTAATCAGCAATTACTCATGATGACAAAACAGTTAGCAGAATTTAAAGAGATGCTCCAAGAAACTAAAATTGCTAACAAGAATATGGAAGCACAATTAAATCAGACAAGACAACAACTATCTAAACAGATAACAGAAGAATGCCAAGCTGTTAAGTTAAGGAGTGGGAAAACATTGAATGTATCAACCCAAAGCAGCAGAAAGCTAAGAAAGGAACAACTGACAGAGGATAACCAAATCACTGTCCAAAATCCCTCTGAGGACAGTAAGAGCCCAGAGAGGAATACTTCTAGCGTTTACACGCCAGAAAGGGGGGAAAAGTTGGCGTTAAACGCCCATTCCCTGCCCAGTTCTGGCGTTCAAACGCCAGCAAAGGGGGAAAAGTTGGCGTTAAACGCCCATTCCTCACCCAATCCTGGCGTTCAAACGCCAATGAGGAATCAGACACCTGAGAGTGCTGATAGTAACCCCTCTAAGAAGGCTTCTCCAACCACTTCTGTAGGAAATAAACCTGCAGCAACTAAGGTTGAAAAGTATAAAGCCAAGATGCCTTATCCTCAGAAACTCCACCAAGCAGAACAGGATAAGCAATTTGCCTCCTTTGCAGACTATCTCAGGACTCTTGAAATAAAGATTCCGTTTGCAGAAGCACTTGAGCAAATACCTTCTTATGCTAAGTTCATGAAAGAGATCTTAAGTCATAAGAAGGATTGGAGAGAAACTAAAAAAGTGTTTCTCACTGAAGAATGCAGTGCAGTCATTCTGAAGAGCTTACTAGAGAAGCTTCAAGATCCAGGAAACTTTATGATACCATGCACATTAGAAGGTGCTTATACCAAGACAGCCCTATGTGACCTTGGAGCAAGTATCAATCTAATACCTGTATCTACTATCAGAAAGCTTGGGCTGACTGAAGAAGTCAAACCAACCCGGATATGCCTCCAACTTGCTGATGGCTCCATTAAACATCCATCAGGCATAATTGAGGACATGATTGTCAAGGTTGGGCCATTCGCCTTCCCAACTGACTTTGTAGTGATGGAAATGGAGGAGCACAAGAGTGCAACTCTCATCCTAGGAAGACCCTTCCTAGCAACTGGACGAACTCTCATTGATGTACAAAAGGGGAAGTGACCCTGAGAGTCAATGAGGATGAGTTCAAGTTGAATGCTGTCAAAGCTATGCAGCATCCAGACACATCAAATGACTGCATGAGCGCTGACATTATTGACTCTTTAGTGGAAGAGATCAATATGACTGAGAGTCTCGAATCAGAGCTAGAGGATATCTTTAAAGATGTTCAGCCTGACCTGGAGGAACCAGAGGAAATAAAAGAACCTCTGAAAATTCCTCAGGAAGAGGATAAGCCTCCTAAACCCGAGCTCAAGCCACTACCACCATCCCTGAAGTACGTATTTCTAGGAGAAGGTGACACTTTTCCAGTGATTATAAGCTCTGCTTTAAACTCACAGGAAGAGGAAGCACTAATTCAAGTGCTAAGGACACATAAGACAGCTCTTGGGTGGTCCATAAGTGATCTTAAAGGCATTAGCCCAGCAAGATGCATGCACAAGATCCTATTGGAAGATAATGCCAAGCCAGTGGTTCAACCACAGAGGCGGCTAAATCCAGCCATGAAGGAGGTGGTGCAGAAAGAGGTCACTAAGTTACTAGAGGCTGGGATTATTTATCCTATTTCTGATAGCCCCTGGGTGAGCCCTGTCCAAGTTGTCCCCAAGAAAGGAGGCATGACAGCGGTTCATAATGAAAAAAATGAACTGGTTCCCACAAGAACAATTACAGGATGGCGTATGTGTATTGACTACAGAAGGCTCAATACAGCCACCAGAAAGGATCATTTTCCTTTACCATTCATAGACAAGATGCTAGAGAGACTAGCAGGTCATGAATATTATTGCTTTTTGGATGGCTATTCAGGTTACAACCAAATCGCAGTAGATCCTCAGGACCAAGAGAAAACAGCATTTACATGTCCTTCTGGAGTATTTGCCTACAGAAGGATGCCTTTTGGTCTGTGCAATGCACCTGCAACCTTTCAGAGGTGCATGCTCTCTATCTTCTCAGATATGGTAGAGAAATTTTTGGAAGTCTTCATGGATGACTTTTCAGTATTTGGAGACTCATTCAACTCCTGCCTTAACCATCTAGCACTTGTTCTGAAAAGATGCCAAGAGACCAACCTAGTTTTAAACTGGGAAAAATGTCACTTCATGGTGACTGAGGGGATTGTCCTTGGGCATAAAATTTCAAGCAAAGGAATAGAGGTGGATCAAGCAAAGGTAGAGGTAATTGAAAAATTACCACCACCTGCCAATGTTAAGGGAATCAGAAGCTTTCTGGGACATGCAGGATTCTACAGAAGGTTTATAAAGGATTTTTCAAAAATTGCAAAACCTCTGAGTAACCTGCTAGCTGCTGACACACCATTTGTGTTTGACACACAGTGTCTGCAGGCATTTGAGACCCTGAAAGCTAAGCTGGTCACAGCACCAGTCATCTCTGCACCAGACTGGACATTACCATTTGAACTAATGTGTGATGCCAGTGACCATGCCATTGGTGTAGTGTTGGGACAGAGGCATAACAAGCTTCTGCACGTCATTTATTATGCTAGCCGTGTTCTAAATGATGCACAGAAGAATTACACAACCACAGAAAAAGAGTTACTTGCAGTGGTTTATGCCATTGACAAGTTTAGATCCTACTTAGTGGGGTCAAAAGTGATTGTGTACACTGATCATGCTGCTCTTAAATACTTACTCACAAAGCAAGATTCAAAACCCAGGCTCATAAGGTGGGTATTGCTTCTGCAAGAGTTTGATATAGAAATAAGAGACAGAAAAGGGACAGAGAACCAGGTAGCTGATCATCTGTCCCGAATTGAACCAGTAGCTGGGGCGTCCCTGCCTTCTACTGAGATCTCTGAAACCTTTCCAGATGAGCAACTCTTTGCCATCCAAGAAGAACCATGGTTTGCAGATATTGCAAATTATAAAGCTGTAAGGTTCATACCACAGGAGTACAGCAGGGTGCAAAGAAAAAAATTAATTTCAGATGCCAAGTACTACCTATGGGATGAGCCATATCTCTTTAAGAGATGTGCAGACGGAATAATCTGCAGATGTGTACCTAGAGAGGAAGCACAAAGGATCCTGTGGCATTGCCATGGATCGCAGTATGGGGGACATTTTGGAGGTGAGCGAACAGCCACTAAGGTCCTCCAATGCGGATTCTACTGGCTTACTATCTATAGGGATGCCCGGGAATTTGTGCGTAACTGTGACAGTTGCCAAAGAGCTGGTAACTTGCCTCATGGTTACGCCATGCCTCAACAAGGGATCCTAGAGATTGAATTGTTTGATGTATGGGGAATTGACTTCATTGGTCCCTTCCCACCATCATACTCAAACACTTATATTCTAGTGGCAATAGACTATGTGTCTAAATGGGTAGAAGCAATTTCCACACCCAATAATGATACCAAGACCATACTGAAATTCCTACAGAAATACATCTTCAGCAGGTTTGGTGTTCCCAGAGTACTAATTAGTGATGGGGGCACTCATTTCTGCAATAAACAGCTGTACTCTGCTATGGTCCGATATGGAATTACCCACAAAGTGGCAACTCCATATCACCCACAGACAAATGGGCAAGCTGAAGTTTCTAATAGAGAGCTAAAAAGAATCCTGGAACGGACAGTTATTGCCCGTAGAAAGGATTGGGCAAGGAGCTTGGATGATGCTCTGTGGGCATACAGAACAGCCTTCAAGACTCCTATAGGAACCTCTTCATACCAACTTGTGTATGGGAAGGCTTGTCATCTGCCCGTGGAACTTGAACATAAAGCCTACTGGGCAACCAGATTCCTAAACATGGATGCTAAGTTAGCTGGTGAAAAAAGATTGCTCCAGCTAAATGAGCTAGAGGAGTTCAGACTCAATGCCTTTGAAAATGCAAAAATTTATAAGGAAAAGGCAAAGAAGTGGCATGACAAGAAGTTGTCATCCAGAGTCTTTGAGCCAGGACAAAAAGTTCTACTCTTCAACTCTAGGTTCAGACTATTCCCAGGAAAACTTAAATCCCGGTGGAGGGGTCCGTATGTAATTATAGGGGACTCACCATATGGATATGTTGAGCTTCAGGATATTGATTCTAACAAAAAGTTCATTGTTAATGGACAGAGGATCAAACATTATCTTGAAAGTAATTTTGAGCAAGAATGCTCAAAACTGAGGCTTGAATGAATCTCAGTAAAAGGTCCAGCTAAAGACAATAAAGAAGCGCTTGCTGGGAGGCAACCCAGTCATTAGCAGGTTATCTATTCTATTTAATAAAAGTTTGATACATATTCTCAAAGGGCAATCATCAAAATTGAAGGAATTCACAGAGTTACAAAAGGATTCAGTGCAAAAAGTAGAGAAAAGGAGCTTGATGGCGAAAAAACACCAGTAAGGGGTACTCTATGCATTAAACGCCAGAATGGATACCATTCTGGGCGTTTAACGCCAGTAAAGGTACCATTTTGGGCGTTAAACGCCAGAATGGGCACCATTCTGGGCGTTTAACGCCAGGTGTGCAGCATCCTGGGCGTTTAGCAAAACGCCCAGTGATAAAGGGGTTTCTGGCGTTTAACGCCGGCCAGGGCACCTGGCTGGGCGTTAAACGCCCATAATGGCCAACATTTGGGCGTTAAATGCCAGAATGGATACCATTCTGGGCGTTTAACGCCAGATAGGTGGGGGACAAAGATTTTACTTTCCACTTCAAATTTTTTCAAACTTTCTTGTTTTGATCCATAATCTTCTACATAAACACATTTCAAACTTTCATCATTCACCTTCAATTCTTAAAAATTAAAATCATTTTTCAAATATCTTTCAAATCCTTTCCAAATCTTCTTCAAAAAAAAAAACTCAAATATCTCTCAAATTCTTTCCATATCTTCTCAAATCTCCTTCAAAATTTTCGAAATCTCTCCCCCCTCCCTTATAAATATACGTTCGGCTATCCCTCTTTCCCCACCATTCGAATTTGCTCTCCTCCTCTCTCTCCTCTTTCTTTTCTTTTGCTTGAGGACAAGCAACCTTCTAAGTTTGGTGTTTTTTTCTGTGATCACTAAGCTAAGGCTCATTAAGATCATGGCTCCCAAAGGAAAACAAACCAATTCTAGAGGCAAGAAAGAGAATGCTCCAAAGGATCTTTGGAGTCAAGAGAGGTTCTTAACCAAAGAACATGCAGACCATTACCACAAAATAATGGGTCTAAGGTCAGTAATCCCGGAAGTTAAATTCGATCTGAAAGAAGATGAATATCCAGAGATCCAAGAGCAAATTTGAAATAGAGGATGGGAAGTTCTAACCAACCCTGAGACAAAGGTTGGAAGAAACATGGTTCATGAATTCTACTCAAATCTGTGGCTGACAGATAAACAGAGAATGACTGGAACTGCTTTTTATACCTACAGAACCATGGTCAGAGGGAGAATTATTTACTTCCATCTGGACAAAATAAGAGAGGTCTTCAAATTGCCACAACTGCAAGATGATCCTGAATCCTTTAATAGGAGAATGGTGAGAGCAGATAAGGGGTTGGATCAAGTTCTAGAGGACGTATGCCTCCCTGGAACTAATTGGACAACCAATTCAAAAGGTGTCCCAAACCAACGCAAGAGGCGAGATCTCAAACCAATTGCAAGAGGTTGGCTAGAATTTATTGGGCGTTCCATTGCCCACTAGCAACCGTTCTGAGGTCACTATCAAGAGAGCAGTGATAATTCATTGCATTATGCTGGAAAAAGAAGTGGAGGTTCATCATCTGATTGCTTGTTAGATTTACACAATTGCAAACAAGAATTCCACTGAAGCCAAACTGGCTTACCCAAGCTTAATCTCCTTGCTATGTAAAGATGCTGGGGTGAGGATGGGAGTAGATGAATTCATCCCAATTGAACATCCAATCACCAAGAAGTCAATGGAAGGACAAATGTAAGATAATTCTATCAAAAGAAGGGCACAGGAGTTCCTCCCTGAACTCCCTGAAATGGACTACTGGACCCGCCTAGAAGCATCTGTTGCCAAGCTGCAAGAAGCTATGGAACAAATTAAGGAAGAATAGCAGAATCAAAACTGCATGCTCTGCAAATTGCTGAAGGAACAAGAGAAGCAGGGGCGTGAGCTACAGGAGCTGAAACGCCAGAAGCTCTCCCTTGAAGGGTCAAATACCCCACAAGTTGAGGGAGCATCCACTTCTCAAGATCAAGGTTGTTGAGTCCTAACTCTGTGATAACCTCTATCATTAGGAGTCTATTTTAGAGTCATTTAAATTTTTGTTTTCTATTACTATTAGTCTTATCTTATGTTTATCTTTGAGTCTTGTTTTTAATTCATGATTAATAAAATTTAATGTCTATACATTAAAGCTATGAATGTCCTATGAATCCATCACCTCTCTTAAATGAAAAATGCTTTAATCACAAAAGAACAAGAAGTGCAGGATTTCGAATTCATCTCTGAAACTAGTTGAATTAGCTTGATGTGGTGACAATATTTTCTGTTTTCTGAATGAATGCTTGAACAGTGCATATGTCTTTTGAATTTGTTGATTAAAGAATGTTAAACTTGTTGGCTCTTGAAAGAATGATGGAAAAGGAGAAATGTTATTGAGGATCTGAAAAATCATCAAATTGATTCTTGAAGCAAGAAAAAAAGCAGTGAATTCAAAAACAAAAAACGAAAAAAAAGAAAAAAAGAGAGAGAGATAAAAAGTGATCCAAGGCAAAAAGAGTGTGCTTAAGAACCCTGGACACCTCTAATTGGGGACTCTAGCAAAGCTGAGTCACAATCTGAAAAGGTTTTCCCAGTTATGTGTCTGTGGCATGTATGTATCCGGTGGTAATATTGGAAGACAGAGTGCTTTGGGCCACAGCCAAGACTCATAAAGTAACTATGTTCAAGAATTATCATACTTAACTAGGAGAATCAATAACACCATCTGAATTCTGAGTTCCTATAGATGCCAATCATTCTAAACTTCAAAGGATAAAGTGAGATGCCAAAACTATTCAGAGGCAAAAAGCTACTAGTCCCGCTCATCTAATTGGAGCTAAGTTTCATTGATATTTTGGAGTCTATAGTATATTCTCTTCTTTTTATCCTATTTGATTTTCAGTTGCTTGGGGACAAGCAATAATTTAAGTTTGGTGTTGTGATGAGCGGATAATTTATACGCTTTTTGGCACTGTTTTTAGTATGTTTTTAGTACATTTTAGTTAGTTTTAGCATGTTTTTATTAGTTTTTATTTAAAATTCACTTTTCTGGGCTTTACTATGAGTTTGTGTGTTTTTTTGTGATTTTAGGTAATTTCTGGCTGAAATTGAGGGACCTGAGCAAAAATCTGATTCAGAGGCTGAAAAAGGACAGCAGATGTTGTTGGATTCTGACCTCCCTGCACTCGAAGTGGATTTTCTGGAGCTACAGAAGCCCAATTTGCGCGCTCTCAATTGTGTTGGAAAGTAGACATCCTGGGCTTTCCAGAAATGTATAATAGTTTATACTTTGCCCAAGATTTGATGTCCCAAACTGGCGTTGTAAATTAGCTTCAGAATTCCCGGTGTTTAACGCCGGAACTGGCACAAAAATTGGAGTTAAACGCCCAAACTGGCACAAAAGCTGGTGTTTAACTCCAGAAAAAGTCTCTACACATGAAAGCTTCAATGCTCAGCCTAAGCACACACCAAGTGGACCCCGGAAGTAGATTTTTACGTCATTTACTCATTTCTGTATATCCTAGGTTACTAGTTCACTATAAATAGGATATTTTGACACTGTATCTTTACCGGATGACACATTACACATTTCTTATTGTGTCTTCTACAGCATGAGCCTCTAAACCCCATGGTTGGGGGTGAGGAGCTCTGCTGTGTCTTGATGGATTAATGCAATCACTACTGTTTTTCATTCAATCACGCTTGCTTCTATTCTAAGATATCACTTGTTCTTCAACTTGATGAATGTGATGATCCGTGACACTCATCATCATTCTCACCTATGAACGTGTGGCTGACAACCACCTCCGTTCTACTTTAGATTGAGTGAATATCTCTTGGATTCCTTAATCAGAATCTTCGTGGTATAAGCTAGAATTGATGGCGGCATTTAAGAGAATCCGGAAGGTCTAAACCTTGTCTGTGGTATTCTGAGTAGGATTCAAGGATTGAATGACTGTGATGAGCTTCAAACTCCTGAGGGCTGTGCGTTAGTGACAGACGCAAAAGAATCACTAGATTCTATTCCAACTTGATTGAGAACCGACAGATGATTAGCCATGCTGTGACAGAGCGCGTTGAACATTTTCACTGAGAGGATGGGAGGTAGCCATTGACAACAGTGAAACCCTACATACAGCTTGCCATGGAAGGAGCCTTGCATGCATGAAGAAGAAGATAGTAGGAAAGCAGAGATTCAGAAGATAGAGCATCTCCAAAACCTCAACCTGTTCTCCATTACTGCAAAACAAGTATTTATTTCATGTTCTTTTACTCTTCACAATTAAACCTAAGAATTATTGATATCCTGACTAAGAGTTACAAGATAACCATAGCTTGCTTCAAGCCGACAATCTCCGTGGGATCGACCCTTACTCACGTAAGGTATTACTTGGACGACCTAGTGCACTTGCTGGTTAGTTGTGCGGAATTGCAAGAGTGTGACTGCAATTTTGTACACCACACGCGTTCATAGATTGAGAATGGTGATGAGTGTCACGGATCATCACATTCATCATATTGAAGTGCAAATGAATATCTTAGAGGGAAACAAGCGTGTTTGAATGGAAAACAGAAATAATTGCATTAATTCATCGAGACGCTACAGAGCTCCTCACCCCAACAATGGAGTTTAGAGACTCATGCCGTCAAAGATACAAAGTTCAGGTCTAAAATGTCATGAGGTACAAAATAAATCTCTAAAAGTTGTTTAAATACTAAAGTAGTAACCTAGGTTTACAGAAAATGTGTAAACTGAGATAGATAGTGCAGAAATCTACTTCTGGGGCCCACTTGGTGTGTGGACTTGAGCTTTTCATGTGACTGGGCTGTTTCTGGAGTTAAACATTAGGTTGTAACCTGTTTTGGGCGTTTAACTCCAATTTGCAACCTGTTTCTGGCGTTTAACGCCAGAATGGAACATGGAACTGGAGTTAAACGCCAGTTTACATCATTTATCTTCAAGCAAAGTATAGACTATTATATATTTCTGGAAAGCCCTGGATGTCTACTTTCCAACCCAATTAAGAGCGCGCCAATTGGACTCCTGTAGCTCCAAAAAATGCATTCCGAGTGCAGGGAGGTCAGAATCCAACAGCATCAGCAGTCCTTTTTCAGCCTAAATCAGATTTTCGCTCAGCTCCCTCAATTTCAGCCAGAATATACCTGAAATCACAGAAAAACCCACAAAATCATAGTAAAGTCCAAAAATATGAATTTTGCCTAAAAAATAATAAAAATATAGTAAAATCTAACTGAAACATACTGAAAACTACATGAAATTACCCCCAAAAAGCGTATAAAATATCCGCTCATCAGAGCTCTGGATATCATACTTCAACCGTTGCAAGCAAGGTATCCTAACCTTGATCCAAACTTTGAATTGAAGAGTAGCTTGATAAATCTACTACCTAAATATCATGGGTTGCCGGGTCAAGACCCCATCCGACATCTAAAGGATTT
Source organism: Arachis hypogaea (assembly GCF_003086295.3). NCBI lineage: Eukaryota > Viridiplantae > Streptophyta > Magnoliopsida > Fabales > Fabaceae > Arachis > Arachis hypogaea. Next base: position 66,077,145 of record NC_092038.1, on the reverse strand, counting down.
TCAAGTTGCTTGTTCTATGGCTCGAAGGCATGGAGCTGATGAGGTGGCTATCATGGTTTTTTCCTTCCCTTTCTCTCTTGAAGACATGGTTTTATTCGCTACTGGATGAGATTCCGATCAATTGGGATTTCTTGAGAAGAAAATTTCTAGATAAATTCTTCCCACCGGAGAAGACCAACTACATCCGGAAGAAGATTTCGGGTATAATGCAAAGAGACCAAGAGAGTTTGTACGAGTATTGGTCTCGGTTCCAGAGGTTATTGGAATCTTGTCCACACCATGGAATGAACACTCACTTGCTCATTAGCTACTTCACCGGAGGTCTTTGTGTGGAAGATAGAAGATTGCTCACTGCTTCTAGCGGTGGTTCCCTTTCGAAAAACAAGACGGAGGGAGAAGCTTGGAATTTGATAAAGGATGTTGCCGAAGCTACACAACATACAAGGGTGAGAAGTTATCCTCTTAAGGGTGTCGTAGAACTGTCCCCTTCCGAATCAAGCCTAACCAAAGCACTTGGGGATATGACCACCATCCTCACGCAAATATAAAAGGATCAAAAGGAATACTACTCCATCCAAGCCGTCCAAGCTCCACCTCCAGTTGCTCAACTTGAAGGCCCTTTCTAGGATTTGTGGTTTGTGCTCTAGCACTACACATTACACCGATCAATGCCATCAAATTCAAGAGGAACATGCCCTTGTAGTAGCTAATGTGAATTACAACAACCGTCCACCCTATCCTTCTCAAGGCCAAAACAACTACCCTCATGGTAGTAATCAACATCAAGGGTGGAGGGATAATGCACAAAGGAGCAATCAAAACCAAAGATGGAACAACTGTTCTTCTCATCACAACAACAACCAATATTCATCTCAATACCACCATAACAACACCAACTACCAATCCAACCAAAGTCACTCCAACCAAAACCAAAACAACTACACCAAGTACCAAGCACCACACCATAGACAATAATCCAACCAAACCGCTCCATCTCCCACCAATCAAGTTGACGAGCTTAGAGCCGCTATGGAGAAACGAGATGAGAGCAACAATGCTCAATTTGATGCCTTGGGCGCTCAATTGGCTAACCTAACCAACATGCTTTCAAAGATGGTCATGTCAAACCAACCCCCCACCTCCAACAACAACACCAACCAAACCTCAAGCTTTTCTAACCTTCCATCCCAACCCTAACCAAACCCAAAGGGCGGTCTCAATGCCATCACTCTACGGTCGGGAACCACATTGGAGGAGATACATCCAAGGGTCTTGGAGGACATTCTTGAGGAAGAAGTGGTTGTTGAAGCTCCGCATGAAGAAGAGGGGGTAGATAGAAGGCATGAAGAAGAAGGAGTAAACCTCAAGGAACCCAAGAGGAAAGCTATAGTGAATGAGTCCATTCCTATTCCATTCCCTTCCAAGGTGAAGAAAGGAAAGAAAACACTAGAATTTGATTTGAACATGCTTCAAGTATTTAAGAAGGTTGAGGTAACCATACCACTTCTTGATGCTATTCAACAAATTCCAAAGTATGCAAAATTTTTGAAAGACTTGTGTACACACAAGGATAGGATAGGAGAATTGGAGACATTATCCTTGGGTAATTCAATTTCTTCCTTGATGGAACCTATTCCAAAAGAAATATGGTGACCCTGGGCCTTGTTTGGTGTCTTGTTGTATTGGTGGACGCACTTTTCATGATTGTATGTGTGACCTTGGAGCTTGTGTAAGCATCATGCTGCTTTCTATCTTTGTGCGGTTGAATTTAGCTCCATTAAAGAAGTCGGCGGTGAGGTTTGCCCTAGCCAATAAAAGTGTGATCACGGTAATAGGAATAGCCGAAGATGTACTTGTGGCGATCGAGGATTTGGTTTTTCCGGTTGACTTTTACATCCTTGAAATGCCTCCAACAGAAAATAGAAGCTCATCCTCCATTCTACTTGGTAGACCCTTCCTTAAGACCTCTAAATTCAAGTTAGATGCCTTCACCGGCACATATTCCTTTAAGGTTGGAGACAAGACTATCAAGTTTAATTTGGAAGAAGCCATGAAGCATCGTCCCGAAGAGCATTCCATTCTCCGATGTGATGTAATCGATGAAGTGATAGCAGAAGTGCGAGAAGAAGACCATAACAAGTTGTGCTACCATATTGTTGAAGAGACGGATGACCAAGAGGGTGAACATGAGAAAGTTGTTGAGAATGAACTCCGTGAGCTTGATGAAAAAGAACCTCAGCTTGATGCAAAGAGTGAATTGAAGCCTCTTCCATCTCATTTGAAGTATGCTTTCTTAGAGGACGACCAAAAGTTTCCTGTCATTATTGCTAGTGAGCTTTCTAGTGAAGAAGAAGAAAAGCTCCTAGATGTTCTCAGAAAGTACAAGAAGGCAATTGGTTGGAGCCTAGCCGATATTGTGGGGATTGACCCTCGCAAGTGCATGCATCGTATATTTCTCCAAGAGGGAGCTAGGCCGGTTAGGCAACCGCAAATGAGGCTCAACCCAACCATCCTCGATGTGGTAAAGAAGGAGGTCACTAGGCTACTTGATGTGGGTATCATATACCCGATTTCTGACAGTGAGTGGGTGAGCCCGGTCCAGGTTGTTCCCAAGAAATTAGGCATCACTGCGGTTAAAAAGGATGATGGTGAAGTGGTCACCAAGAGATTACAAAATGCATGGTGAGTGTGCATCGATTATAGAAGGTTGAATGCCGCTACATGGAAGGACCACTACCCTTTGCCCTTTATCGATCAGATGTTGGACCGTTTGGCGGGTAAATCCCATTATTGCTTTCTTGATGGATTCACTAGTTACTTCCAAATTCACATTGCTCCTGAAGATCAAGAAAAGACCACATTCACTTGCCCTTTGGCACCTTTGCCTACAAAAGGATGCCATTTGGACTATGTAATGCACCTGCTACTTTTCAGCGGTGCATGACCAGTGTCTTTTCCGATCTAATAGAGAATTGTCTGGAAGTCTTTATGGATGACTTAAGTGTTTATAGAACTTTATTTGATTGTTGCTTAGAGAACTTGGCCATAGTTTTAGCTAGATGTGTTGAAACTAACCTTGTCTTGAATTTTGAGAAATGTCACTTTATGGTAAGACAAGGTATAGTATTAGGACATGTAGTATCTTATGAAGGAATTTCTGTCGACCTGGCCAAGGTCGATGTTATCACCACTTTACCTCACCCCTCATCTGTGAGGGAGGTCCGCTCATTTTTAGGACATGCAGGATTCTATAGGCGCTTTATCAAAGATTTCAGCAAGATTGCTTTGCCATTGTCACCCCTACTCCAAAAAGATGTGGACTTTGAGTTTGACAGTGAATGTGTGAAAGATTTTGAAGAGCTAAAGAGAGTTCTTACCACGATACTGATTGTGCGAGGCCCTCACTGAATGTTGCCATTTGAGATAATGTGCGATACGTCAAACCATGTTATAGGTGCCGCGCTTGCACAGCGCGATGGTAAACTCCTTTGTGTCATTGCATACTCTTCTAAAACACTTGATGCAGCATAATCCAACTATACCACTACTGAAAAGGAACTCCTAGCTATTATTCATGCTTTAGATAAATTCAGATCTTATTTGCTAGGATCAAAGATAGTGGTATACACGGATCATGCAGCTTTGAAATACTTATTGACAAAGAATGAGTCAAAACCTAGACTCAAACGTTGGATCTTGCTTTTGCAAGAATTCGACATTGAGATTAGGGACCGGAATGGATCTCAGAACTTGGTTACGGATCATTTAAGCCGCCTTGAGAATTTAAAATTTGATCCATTTCCTATCAATGACTCATTCCCATTGGATAGTTTGCATGCTGTGTCGGATAGCTTTCCTTGGTTTGCCCCAATGGCGAACTACTTGGTAGCAAAACTCTTCCCTCCAAACTTTTCTAAACACCAAAGGGATAAGTTGAGGAGTGATTCCAAATACTATATTTGGGATGACCCTCACTTGTGGAAGAGGGGAGTGGACCAAGTAATTCGAAGATGTGTCCCGGAGTCTGAAATCCAACCCATTCTTGAAGCTTGCCATTCGTCCAAATGTGGTGGCAACTTTGGCCCACAAAGGACCGCTAAAAAGGTGTTGGATTATGGATTCTAGTGGCCAACCTTATTCAAGGATGCTAACCGGTTATTTGTGTCTTGCCATCAGTGTCAGAAGTCGGGAAACACATCCCAAAGGGATGAAATGCCTCAGCAACCTATGATATTTTGTGAGATATTTGATGTATGGGGCATTGATTTTATGGAACCATTTTCCAACTCCAGTGGGTATCTGTATATTCTGTTAGTGGTTGACTACGTGTCAAAGTGGGTGGAAGCAATACCTACCCACCTTAACGACGCCAATACCGTCATTTCTTTTATTAGGAATAGCATTGTATGCCGTTATGGGTCACCACGAGCAATCGTGAGCGACCAAGGATCCAACTTTTGTAATAGGAAAGTAGAGGCACTGCTCAAGCGCTATGGGGTAGTGCATAAGGTTGCCACTGCTTATCATCCGCAAACCAACGGACAAGTGGAAGTGTCCATCTGGGAGATTAAGAGAATCTTGGAGAAAGTGGTTAATCCACAAAGGAAGGATTGGAGCCTCCGGTTAGGAGATGCACTATGGGCGTATAGAACGGCCTACAAGACTCCGTTAGGGATGAGTCCCTTACAGATCGTCTATGGTAAGGCATGCCACCTTCCATTGGAGATTGAGCACAAAGCCTATTGGGCAGTAAAGTGGTGCAACATGGATTTGACCCAGGTAGGAGTAGCCAAAAAATTACAGCTAGAGGAGCTCGAGTGTTTGAGGAACGAAGCGTATGAGAATGCCCGGATTTACAAGGAAAAGACTAAAGCATTCCATGACCATCACATCCAGAAGAAGGACTTCCAAGAAGGTGATAAGGTTCTCCTCTACAATTCGAGGCTTCGTTTCATGCCTGGCAAGGTCCGCTCTTGATGGAAAGGCCCTTTCAAGGTGAAGGAGATACAGCCCTATGGAGTGGTGGAGTTGTTTGATCCTAAAAGTGAAGCAACTTTCAAGGTGAATGGACATAGAGTGAAGAAGTACCATGGCTACAAGCTCCCAAAGGAGCTAGAGGTGTTCCTATTGGCGGATGCACCTAGAGAAGGAGAAGCTTGAGCGACTGACCGTCCAACTTAAGGACGTTAAAGAAAAGTGCTTGGTGGGAGGCACCCACCATGGTAAGATCTTCCATGTATATACCATCTTGCTTTTAGCTTTAGATTCTTGTGAATTTTGTGACTTCTTGATGTTGTTGATTGCTTAGGAATGCTAGTTTTATTGATCTTGTTGGATAACTAGGATATTTAGATGGATTTCATCATTTTGGTATGGAAGAATTGTTGAAGTAGAGAGAATGCTATGTTTTGAATAGTGCATGAATTTGAGTGTGTTATCTTGACTACTAGCTTGAACACCTACCAAAAATGTGTTAGAAATGCTTCTTCTATGTTGTGCTTAAAAAAAAGCAAGGAAAAAGGGCATCCGTGCGCGCGCGCCGGTGGTGCATTCTTACTCCTGGGCCAAAAAACCCGAGAGTTGTGCCCACCTTGTGCCCACTTTGCGTCCACTTCATGTCAGGCACCCACGCACCATTGTGCATGCCGCCTGCACGCCCCCTTGCAACTTGGCCATCGACGCGCAAGCACACAATGCGCGCGCGCGCCGATGGTGCACTATGAACTCCCTGGTTCAAAAAATCCGAGAGTTGTGCCATACTTGTGCCATACTTGTGCCTAGTCTGTGCCCGCACTGACGCATCTGCGCACTGTGCGCGTCCGCGCCGATAGCCAACCCCATCAGGCACGCGTTAGCGCAATATGCACGTCTGCGCGCCAGCGCTACATGCCAACTCTGGTATAAAAACCAGAGACTTAGGCCAACTTTGTGCCAGTCTTGTGCCAGGGGCACAGCTGTACTCGCGCATACGCGCCAATGACGCGCACGCGTCCCTCGCTCAACTCTCACCGATGTGCCAGCGCACCGTACGCGCGTGTGTCGGTCGCGCAAACTAGTTTTAAAGATGCGCGTGTTACTTCTCTCATCCTCTTTCTTTCTTCTTCTTCCTCCATCCTTTCTCTTCTCTTCTCATCTCTTCTCTTTCATACTCCACCACCACTATCTTCGACTACTCACCGGCGACCACCACCTCTTTCGGTGGCACTACATCTCTTCCCTCTCTTTCTCATCTTCAAAAAGAAAATTCACCTTGTTCTTTTCATTTGTCAAGGTTCTACTTCCTCCATATCTCATTTATTACTTTCTTTGAATCACTTCTTTTTTCTAGTTAGATTTTTCTTATTGATTTACTTATTTTCTCTTTTAGTTGCATGATTATACCACTTGCTTTTTGCTTGTTTACTTTTTCTTCTTTTTGTTTTTCCATGGATGTTGAACTTGAACTTTGATTTATTTTGATGGATCTTCTTGATTATTTTTTATTATCTTTGTTATTGGATGATGTTGTGTGATGATTGGTACTTCATTTTGGACTTCTGATTGGTTGAGTATCTCATAATTTCTCATTGCTTGTTAAATGCACACCAAGTGTTCGAGGAAATACACAAATGCCATCTTGGTTTATTCTAGTCATATATCTTCAATTTGGTGCTTCCTCCTCATTCACTTGCTCTCTTCTGAGTGCATTGAACCCATTTTGCTTATTACTTGCAAATTAGATACTCATTGAACATGACTTGCTCTTTGTTTTGGATGCTTGAGATCATTCTTCTCATGCCATATTGCATGCTTTACTCCCTCTTGCATCCCATGCCAAGTGTTGTGACCCATGCTTCTATGAATACTTTGTTGCACTATTTCTTTTGGGCACTACCTTTCACTTGCGTGTTTGTTGAGTTGATCCTTTGGGTTTAATACTTTCCTTCTTTCCCCTCCTTTTTCAGGATGGCCACCAAGAAAGGCAAGGAGAAAGCTTCAAGGAAACCTGCCACAAAGAGGGAACCCCCAAGGTCACGCTCTAAGGCGCACTCTTCATTAGGAGCCAAATCTCTATCTAAGAAGGCGAAGGCACCCGCTCCTATCCCACTATGTCCTACTTAGCACCCACAAGTCGTCCTTCACGGCGGATCTCACTTTACTTGTTTGGTGTGTTCTTACCGGGAGACCGGTGAACATTCCGCTTCTTGTCAAAAAAGCGATGGGTCAAGTCCACGCCCGATTCAATTTGCCATTTCCAGCATTGGTATCTGATTTAGTTGCTGCTACGGGTGTTCCTTGGGAAGCCATGGACACGAAAGCTATAATTTCGGCTAAGGGCGATGTGGTCCCAAGCGGAAAATACTTACATCTTCCCATGAACAAACCAAGCCTTGACATAGCGCTACCATCTATTATTCCTTTCACCTTATCGTTACCACCGTTGAGATCCACACATCAAATGATAGAAGATCTACACTGGAAGATTGATAGATATGAGCGGCGCAACCAACGCCGATACACTTACATCAAGAAGCTTCTGCGTTGTGTTACCCCTAGCATGGAGGAACCCGAAATATTCACATCCACCTCAAACCCAAGTGATGGGAGCTCTAATGAAGGGGATAGTGAAGGTTCCGGTCCCGACCATCCTTTGCGCATTGTTAGTAGCACGGAGGACCGTGCTAAATTCTAAGTGTGGGGAGGTCGTTCAACCGATCTCGCTCCATGGGTAACAATCTCTTCCTTTCAATCTCTTTTATTGCCATTTGATGCCGTGATGTATTTGTTGAGTGATTTCAGAATTAATAGGGTAAGAATGGCCTAGAAGAGAGAAAGAAAGCATGCACAAGAGGAAGGAACATGAAGATTTGGATTTTGGGAACTTCAGCACCGACACGCACTCGCACTTCACGCGCACGCGTGGATGAGGATAGCTGGAAGCAGTGTGCAAGGATGGACGCATCCGCGCGGGTCAGAGAATTCCAACTGACGCGCACACGCACTTGGCGCGCACGCGTGGAATACAAAAGCAATCGACGCGCATGCACGCATGGTGCGCACGCGCGGGAAGCTGCACGTGACCTCATTAAAGGAAATCGTGCCTGGCAATTTCTGAGGCTCATTTGGCCCAAATTCAACCTGTTTATGCATGGAAAAGACCCAAGGATGCTAGGGAGAAGGGGGGATCAATCATTTTTACACTAGGACACATTTTCTAGTTTTTGGTTCTTTGTTCTTCTAGAGATAGAAACTCTTGTTCCTCTCTAGATCTAGCTTTAATTTGATCTTTCCTTGTTAAATTCTGAATTGGATCTTGTTAATTACTGGTGCACGAAATTGTGATAACTACTTTTCACGAATCAATTAATCCCCGGTAATGAATCCAAAAACTTGGTATTCAGTACCATGGCATAAACACAACTTCGCACAACTAACCAGCAAGTGTACTGGGTCGTCCAAGTAATAAACCTTACGCGAGTAAGGGTCGATCCCACAGAGATTGTTGGTATGAAGCAAGCTATGGTCACCTTGTAAATCTTAGTCAGGCAAACTCAAATGGGTATGGTGATAAACGCATAAAACATAAAGATAAAGATAGAGATACTTATGTAATTCATTGATAGGAATTTCAGATAAGCGTATGAAGATGCCTTCCCTTCCGTCTCTCTGCTTTCCTACTATCTTCATCCAATCCTTCTTACTCCTTTCCATGGCAAGCTTAAGCAAGGGTTTCACCGTTGTCATTGGCTACCTCCCATCCTCTCAGTGGAAATGTTCAACGCACCCTGTCACGGCACGGCTATCCATCTGTCGGTTCTCGATCAGGCCGGAATAGAATCCAGTGATTCTTTTGCGTCTGTCACTAACGCCCCGCCCTCAGGAGCTTGAAGCACGTCACAGTCATTCAATCATTGAATCCTACTCAGAATACCACAGACAAGGTTAGACCTTCCGGATTCTCTTGAATGCCGCCATCAGTTCTAGCCTATACCACGAAGACTCTGATCTCACGGAATGGCTGGCTCGTTTGTCAGGCGAGCACTCGGTTGTCAGGCGATCAACCATGCGTCGTGTATCAGGAATCCAAGAGATATTCACCCAATCTAAGGTAGAACGGAGATGGTTGTCAGTCACACGTTCATAGGTGAGAATGATGATGAGTGTCACGGATCATCACATTCATCAAGTTGAAGAACAAGTGATATCTTAGAACAAGAACAAGCGGAATTGAATAGAAGAACAATAGTAATTGCATTAACACTCGAGGTACAGCAGAGCTCCACACCTTAATCTATGGTGTGTAGAAACTCCACCGTTGAAAATACATAAGAACAAGGTCTAGGCATGGCCGAATGGCCAGCCTCCCAATGATCTAAGATAGCATCAGAACGAAGATAACTACCCAGATATCTCAATACAATAGTAAAAGGTCCTACTTATAGAGAACTAGTAGCCTAAGGTTTACAGAGATGACTAAATGACATAAAAATCCACTTCCGGGCCCACTTGGTGTGTGCTTGGACTGAGCAATGAAGCATTTTCGTGTAGAGACTCCTCTTGGAGTTAAACGCCAGCTTTGGTGCCAGTTTGGGCGTTTAACTCCCATTCTTGTGCCAGTTCCGGCGTTTAACGCTGGAATTCCTGAGGGTGACTTTGAACGCCGGTTTGGGCCATCAAATCTTGGGCAAAGTATGGACTATCATATATTTCTGGAAAGCCCAGGATGTCTACTTTCCAACGCCGTTGAGAGCGCGCCAATTAGGCCTCTGTAGCTCCAGAAAATCTACTTCGAGTGCAGGGAGGTCAGAATCCAACAGCATCTGCAGTCCTTTTTGGTCTCTGAATCAGATTTTTGCTCAGGTCCCTCAATTTCAGCCAGAAAATACCTGAAATCACAGAAAAATACACAAACTCATAGTAAAGTCCAGAAAAGTGAATTTTAACTAAAAACTAATGAAAATATACTAAAAACTAACTAGATCATACTAAAACATACTGAAAACAATGCCAAAAAGCGTACAAATTATCCGCTCATCAATTACTAGTTTTGATTGTTTAATTTGAATTGCTTAGTGTAATTTTGCTTAGATCTTGTGTTAGTTTTGTGGATTCTTGTCCATTGTTACTTTATACCCATTGCATGAATGTTGTGAATTTTGCTTTGTTGATGTTACATTGATGATTTCTATGATTAATTGTGTTGTTTGAGTGATTGTATGTTGATACTTGTTAGTGGGTATTTGTTAATTTCAATCCAATTGCAATTTGAACATGTCTTTTGTTAATGCCTACCATGTGTTTGATGAATTGTTTACCTTGATTATGGAGTAGTTCTTTTTACTCTTGGCTTAGGCCAAGGGAATTGGGTAAACTTGAGTCATTGGGTTTAATGGATTTGATGATTTGGGAACCCTTAGTGGTCAATTTGATAGCCATTGACGCTAGCCTACTACTAGGTTAATTAATAGTGAGGTTAGACCTTATGGGTGGATGTTGACCAAACCATTTATCATACTTCAAGTATAGAAGTAGACTTAATGAGTTTGGTTCCTCATAATTGTCAAGATATGGTTATTAGACAAGGATAGTGACCCCAATTCCCATGTCTAGCCAAGAGTTGCTTTTATCATTCTTATTTGAAAACCTAAAAATCTTGATTGCTTTGCCTTAGTTATAGTTATTGTTTAGTTGAGAGTAGAATTATATTGAATGTTGTCTTCTTCGTTTGGAATTGCTCACATCTTGCTTAGTTATTTGAATTAGTTCTTTGCACTTTAAGATTACTTGTTTGCTAAGATTCCTAGTTTAATTCATTGATCATGACTTACAACCCCGGATTTCTAACCAATGTTGAAGCACATGTTTGCCCATTCCTTGTGAGATGACCTGAGGTTTGAATACTTCGGTTATTTTATTGGGGTTGAACTTGTGACAACCAATTCCTTTCTAAATTTGATCCTCGAGGATTGTTGTTGGTAGAGCTATACTTGCAACGCAACTCTATTGAGAAATTCTCTTCCGACATAGTCCACGAGCGTGGATCAAATGCCAAGATGAAAATATTGTGTGGCTAAGACAAGTATTTGATGCCTCTGGAGGATGGAATCAGCAAAAATTAGACAATAATTTTAGCCCTACAATAGCTTTACATATTAGACAAATGGATATTGAACAAGGAGAAGATTTTATGATTTAGACCAAGCACATCTGAGGCCACTATAATATGAAATCAGGTTATTCTATAGCTTACCACTTTTTTCACTAACCAATCTAACAGATGCTCCCGAGATTTAAAGAAAAGTTCATATGGAAGCACATTTGGGGATCAATGTAACAACTTAAATTTTGGTACATCATGATCATACAAGAAGCCGAGTGTTACCAACTTGTTTCTTTAGTTTATAGCTAGTATTTATCATATGAGCCTGTTACCTTGTTAGAGCATTATCGTTTTTACGGGTAAATTTCTTTTAAACATTTACAAGAATAAAATAACCAAACATACATGAATAGAAACATAAAAGAACATAAGAAATAGATATCAAAATTGATAATATACGTCATATACATCACAAGCAGTGTTGTACAAAAGAATTAGTTAGTTTACACCCTTTTTCAGTCTCTACTCGAAAATATATACATATATAATACACGACACTTTGAGGCATGGCCCATATAAAAAGCCTTTAAGCTGACACCCAGGCTAGCCTAGCAACACTAAAAAAACTCCTAGTCTCTCTAGTGTATATAAAATTCAGTGCAATGCTGGAGTGTCCTCAAAAGAATTCTCTTAGATACTAGCTATCCGTTATCAGATGTCACCATTAGGTAAGTCCCTGTAGGGCTCACCCGTTGGCTGATCACTACCTGACAATGGTAACTCCTCCTGCTCAAAATCCATCTCTAGATCCTCCTCTTCCTCATCATCTGGGATCACCATAATATCATTAGTACCTTCAATGGTGCTGCTGTCGATACTCTCATGACTATTGTTGAGCACAGATCTATTCGCATATATCAGAGCAACTACCCATCCGGGAAGTTCTTGGCTGGTCATTGATGAGCGGATAATTTATACGCTTTTTGGCATTATTTTTAGTATGCTTTTAGTATATTTTGGTTAGTTTTTATTATATTTTTATTAGTTTTTATTTAAAATTCACTTTTCTGGACTTTACTATGAGTTTGTGTGTTTTTCTGTGATTTCAGGTATTTTCTGGTTGAAATTGAGGGACTTGAGCAAAAATCTGATTCAGAGGCTGAAAAGGGCTGCAGATGCTGTTGGATTCTGACCTCCCTGCACTCGAAGTGGAATATCTGGAGCTACAGAAGCCCAATCGGCGGGCTCTTAATTGAGTTAGAAAGTAGACAACCAGGGCTTTCCAGCAATATATAATAGTCCATACTTTACCCGAGATTTGATGGCCCAAATAGGCGTTCCAAGTCAGCTTCAGAATTCCCGGCGTTAAACGCCGGAACTGGCACAAAATTGGGAGTTAAACGCCCAAACCGGCACAAAAGCTAGCGTTTAACTCCAAGAAAAGTCTCTACACATGGAAGCTTCAATGCTCAGCCCAAGCACACACCAAGTGGGCCCGGAAGTGGATTTTTACCTCATTTACTCATTTCTGTAAACCCTAGGCTACTAGTTCTCTATAAATAGGACCTTTTGCTATTGTATTTAGAAATCTTTAAATCTTCGAATCATCTTTTGATCATGTTTTTATGATTGAACCCTCTTTGGGAGGCTGGCCATTCGGCCATGCCTAGACCTTGTTCTTATGTATTTTCAACGGTAGAGTTTCTACACACCATAGATTAAGGTGTGGAGCTCTGCTGTACCTCGAGTATTAATGCAATTACTATTGTTCTTCTATTCAATTCAGCTTATTCTTGTTCTAAGATATCACTTTTTCCTCAACTTGATGAATGTGATGATCCGTGACACTCATCATCATTCTCACCTATGAACGTGTGCCTGACAACCACCTCCGTTTTACCTTAGATTGAGTGGATCTCTCTTGGATTCCTTAATAAGAATCTTCGTGGTATCAGCTAGAATCCATTGGCGGCCATTCTTGAGAATCCGGAAGGTCTAAACCTTGTCTGTGGTATTCTGAGTAGGATTCAGGGATTGAATGACTGTGACGAGCTTCAAACTCGCGATTGTGGGGCGTTAGTGACAGACACAAAAGAATCACTGGATTCTATTCCGACATGATCGAGAACCGACAGATGAATAGTCGTGCTGTGACAGAGCGTGTTGAACATTTTCACTGAGAGGACGGGACTGTAGCCATTGACAACGGTGATGCCCAACATACAGCTTGCCATGGAAAGGAGTAAGAAGGATTGGATGAAGACAGTAGGAAAGTAGAGAGACGGAAGGGACAAAGCATCTCCATACGCTTATCTGAAATTCTCACCAATGAATTACATAAGTATCTCTATCTTTATTTTATGTTTTATTCAGCTTTTAATTATCAATCCTCCATAACCATTTAAATCTGCCTGACTGAGATTTACAAGATGACCATAGTTTACTTCATACCAACAATCTCCGTGGGATCGACCCTTACTCGCGTAAGGTTTATTACTTGGACGACCCAGTGTACTTGCTGGTTAGTTGTGCGAAGTTGTGATAAAGAGTTGAGATTGCAATTGAGCGTACCATGTTGATGGCACCATTGATGATCACAATTTCGTGCACCAAGTTGTTGGCGCCGTTTCCGGGGATTGTTTGAGTTTGGACAACTAACGGTTCATCTTGTTGCTTAGATTAGGTAATTTTATTTTATGTTTAAGCTTTTTACTTTTTGAAAATTTTTCAAAAATACAAAAAAATATTTCTATTTTGTTCTTCAGAGTTTTTAAGAATGGATTCTAGAGTTTCATGATGATTTGTTGAAGTATGGCTGGCTGTGAAGCCATGTCTAATCTTTTGGACCGAGGTTTCAACTTATCATCATAACAGCTTGTTGATTTCTATCAATTTTGCTGTTGTGAGCAATGATCTGCTAAAGCTTGGCTGGCCATTGGCCATGTCTAGTGTTTTGGACCGGAGCTTTCACTGAAAGCTTGGCTGGCTGTGAAGCCATGTCTAATTCCTGGACCGGAGTCTTAGACTAGCATTGCAATGATTCCTGGAATTCTCATTAAGAATTTTGAACCCTTATTTTTCTTTTCCACTCAATTTTCGAAAAAGCACAAAAAAATTTATAAAATCTTAAAATCAAAAATATTTTTATGTTTCTTGTTTGAGTCTAGTGTCTAATTTTAAGTTTGGTGTCAATTGCATGTCTTTATTCTTCTAATTTTCGAAAATTACATGCATTATGTTCTTCATTGATCTTCAAGTTGTTCTTGATGATTTCCTTGCTCTGATCTTTAAATTCTCTTGTCTTGAGTGTTTTGTTGTTTTTCATATGCATTCTCAATTTGTTAGTGTCAATAGTATACGAACTTCTAAGTTTGGTGTCTTGCATGCATTGTTTATTTGATCTTAGTGGCATTTTGATTATCCCTCATCATTAAAAATTCAAAAATTTTTTTTTAATTTGTGTCCTTTCAAGTCAATAATACAGAGAATTGAAGATTCAGAACATGCAGCAGAAGAATTACACAGAAAAAGCCGGGCGTTCAAAATGCCCAGTGAAGAAGGAAAACTGGCATTTAAACGCCAGCCATGGTACCTGGCTGGGCGTTTAACGCCCAAAAGGGTAGTGTTCATACCCTGGGTCGAGCTGTCCGACCCGGGATGTTCTATAAGACAAAGCGACTGACCTCTTCAGGTCAGGACAACCCGACCTCTTCTCAAAGAGCTTGGCCAACTCAACAGGAAAGCCCAATAAAGGGCCCAAATAGAGGGACACGACCCAAATCCAGAGGCAATCCCAGCCTACAAAGATAAAGGCGGTTCCGTTGAAGATAAGCTGACCTCACCCAAAGATAAGATAAGATAAGATAACTAACTTATCTTATCTAGAAAGGTCACTTCTCACTATTATAAATACACTGGAGCACCCAGGTATAACTCATACTCTGAT
The DNA here is from genome assembly GCF_003086295.3 of Arachis hypogaea. Classification (NCBI taxonomy): domain Eukaryota; kingdom Viridiplantae; phylum Streptophyta; class Magnoliopsida; order Fabales; family Fabaceae; genus Arachis; species Arachis hypogaea. The sequence continues at coordinate 66,062,119 of NC_092038.1, read as the reverse complement.
TTTACTCAATACCTGCTTAATACCCTTGCTAACTTAAGCATCGGAGTCCCTTGCAGGTACCCCCCACCCTCCGGGGACGAAGGATCAGCACCACCACCAAGTCCAACAAGTCGGACACACCAGCTCCGGGCGCTGTACACCTGCCGAACATGTCGGCTCCGACTAACACAGAAGATCTCGTCCGAGATCGACCTACAGTTTCAGGTAACCCTCGGAACATTGGCGCCGTTGCCGGGGAACCTGGAAGTCACCCCATTAACATGGCGGATGACCATGACAACGACCACGATTTAGGCTTGGAAGAAAGAACGCCGCATAAAAACGCGGACACAATACTCAAAGAAACTCCAGAAACCAACGGAGACAAAAATTCATCAAATCCAGGAGTAATGGAAGCACTTCAAAATCGATTGGAGCAGCTTGAGAACGAAGCCCAACATCGACGTGAAAAAGAAGAAGATCTACACCGGGAGATAAGGCGGCGCCGAGAATTAGAAGATAAGCTTACAAAACTCGAAGCTGATCTTAAAACTAAAGCTACTCGACCATCCATAGAGGATAGCTCCCAGAAAGATCAAGATCCATTCACCAGAGAAATCATGAAGACCAAAGTTCCAAAAGATTTCAAGCTTCCAGATATGACTCTATATGACGGCACATCGGACCCCAACCATCATCTCAGCAACTTCAGAAGTAGAATGTACCTCAATGATGCCTCAGATGCAGTTCGTTGCAAAGCATTTCCAACAACTCTCACCAAGATAGCCATTAAATGGTTCGACAACCTACCACCAAAATCCATCTCGAGTTTCGATGACCTGGCCAAGAAGTTCCTGGCCCGATTCTCCATACAAAAGGACAAAGCCAAACACGCACCTAGCCTACTAGGGATTAAGCAAGGAGATCGGGAGAGCCTTCGCAACTACATGGAAAGATTCAACAAAACATGCATGGACATACAAAGTCTTCCAACAGAAGCTGCCATTATGGGCCTCATAAATGGCCTACGAGAAGGACCGTTTAGCCAATCTATACCAAAGAGATACCCGACATCCTTAGACGAAGTACAAGAACGGGCACAGAAATACATCAACATGGAGGAAAATTCTCGACTTAGCAAAGCCTCAAGGTTTGGTTCTGCCTACCGAGATAAAGAATCCAAGAAAAAAGAGGATCGCCCCGGAGAGAAAATCAAAAAATATCATAACTATACTCCTCTTAGGGTATCCTTGGTAGATGTTTACAAAGAAGTCTGCCATACAGAGAAAATTCCTCCAGCTCGGCCACTTAAAGGCAAAAGAGGAGGAGGAAATCGGAATGAATACTGTGAATATCACCGGCTTCGAGGGCATTCCACCAATGAATGCTTCGACTTGAAAAACATCATAGAAAAACTAGTAAGAGAAGGAAAACTAGATCGGTTTTTGGCTAATCAGGATGACGAACCAAGAAAAAAAAGAAGGGATGAGGACGTTGGACGATCTGAACGATCACCCCTCACACCAGAAAGACACGTTCACGTAATACACGGCGGATTTGCTGGAGGAGGAATATCCAAATCATCTCGCAAGCGACACCTCAAAGAGGTGTACCACGTCGAAGGAAAAAAGGAAGCCCCAGACATCCCAGCAATCACGTTTACCAAGGAAGACGCATCCGGAATCATCTCGAGACATGACGACCCCATGGTCATTACGATCATACTAGCAAACGCCAACCTTCACCGTACACTAATTGACCAGGGAAGCTCTGCCGACATCTTATTCAAAACTGCCTTCGACAAACTCGGTCTAAAAGAAAAAGAGCTAAGAGCGTACCCGAACCGTCTGGTCGGACTAGGAGATGCCCCAGTTCAACCGCTGGGATACGTATCGCTGCATACAACCTTCGGAAAAAGGGAACCAATCCAGAACACTCAAGATAGACTACATCGTGGTCGACGTAAGCTCAGCCTACAATGCCTTAATAGGTCGGACAACGTTAAATCAACTCGGCGCAATAGTTTCAATCCACATCTATGTATGAAATTCCCAACTGCGGAAGGGATAGCTACAATAAAGGCAGATCAAAAGATGGCACGTCGCTGTTATAACGAAAGCCTAAACCTCCGAGGTGAAGGAGGAGAGTTCCACACAATCGAGCTCAGTGGAGTTCAGAGGCGAGAAGAATTCCGACCACGACCCGAAGGAGAAGTAGAAAGAGTCCAGATCGGAGACACTTCGGATAAAACAACTAATATTGGCACGATCCTGAAAGGAGACACAAAGGAATCACTAATACGGTTCCTACGAGATAATGTTGATCTCTTTGCATGGAAAGCTGCCAACATGCCAGGCATTGATCCCGAACTAATGAGCCACAAATTGGCAGTCTACTCGGGATCCCGGCCGGTACAACAAAGACGAAGAAAACTCGGACCAGAACGAGCTCAACCTGTGGAAGAACAAGTACAGGCGCTACTAGAGGCCGGGTTCATAAGGGAAGTCAAATACCCACTATGGCTAGCAAACGTCGTCTTGGTGAAAAAGTCAAATGGGAAGTGGCGAATGTGCACCGACTACAGCGACCTCAACAAAGCCTGCCCAAAAGACCCTTACCCACTCCCAAGCATCGACGCTCTAGTAGATGCTTCATCAGGATATAAATATCTCTCATTCATGGACGCGTATTCAGGGTACAACCAAATCCCCATGTATCCGCCAGATCAAGAAAAGACCTTGTCCTAACGCCGAAAGCAAACTACTGTTACATCGTGATGCCTTTCGGTCTCAAGAACGCAGGAGCTACTTATCAAAGGCTAATGAATAAAGTTTTCTCAGATCACATCGGGAAAACCATGGAAGTTTATGTAGACGACATGTTGATAAAGACACAAAGCGAAGATACATTATTATCCGACCTGGCTCAAGTGTTTTACACTATCAGGAAACACGACATGCGGCTCAATCTCGCAAAATGCACCTTCGCAGTAGAAGCAGGCAAATTCTTGGGCTTCATGCTCACACAAAGGGGGATTGAAGTAAATCCAGACAAGTGTCAAGCCATACTCAACATGAAGAGCCCAACTTGTGTCAAAGAAGTACAACAACTTAACAGAAGGCTGGCCGCTCTATCCCGATTCTTAGCAGGAGCCGTGATAAGATCTCTTCCCTTCTATGCTACTTTAAGAAAGGGAAAACAGTTCGAATGGACGACGGAATGTGAGCAAGCCTTCCGAGACTTCAAAGAGTTCTTAGGACGGCCACCTATATTATATCGGCCACGAGAAGGAGAACCGCTCATATTATATCTCGCAGTAGAGAGCCGGGCAATAGCCTCAGCACTAGTCAGAGAAGACGAACATGGGCAAAAACCCGTCTACTTCATTAGCAAAGCGCTACAGGGATCTGAGCTGAACTACCAGAAAATAGAAAAGTTTGCCTACGCTCTGATCCTCACATCACGGTGGCTTCGCCCATATTTCCAAGCGCATACCATTAAAGTTCGGACCAACCAACCCATAAAAGGGATATTGCAGAAAACAGATCTAGCAGGAAGAATCCTACAATGGGCAATCGAGTTGTCTGAGTTTGACCTCCAATACGAGGCACGGACAGCCATAAAATCACAACACCTGGCCGACTTCATCGCAGAATTCACAGACACCTCGAAAATCCCATAGAGTGGAACATATACGTAGACGGATCCTCGAATAAAACAGGAAGCGGTGCGGGTGTGTTAATCAAAAGCAACCAAGGAACTCAACTTGAGTCTCCCTTAAATTCAGATTCCCGGCCTCAAACAACCAGGCAGGATACGAAGCACTATTAGCTGCTTTGAAGCTGGCTAGGGAGGTTGGAGCTCGAAAACTCAACATCTACAGTGACTCACAAGTCATAACCTTACAAATAATAGAAAGCTACCAAGCCAAAGATCCGACCATGAAAAAATATTTGGATAAAACCAAAGAATAGCTCGGACAACTCGGGGAATATAGAATTTACCACATACCTCGTGAGCAAAATGCCCGAGCTGACGCCCTTTCAAAATTAGCCAGCACCAAACCAGGGGGCAACAATAGAAGCCTCATCCAGGAGATACTACAGAACCCGTCAATAGCGGAAGAAGAAAAAGTCCTAGCCATAATAGGTCGGGATCAAGGATGGATGACCCCCATAATAAATTACCTCAAAACAGAAGCACTCCCTACAGATGAAAAGGAGGCAAAGAGGCTGAAAAGGAAAGCACAGTACTACACTATCATAAACAACACACTATACAAAAGAGGGATATCATCACCTTTACTAAAATGCGTACCGACTTCTAACACAAAGGAAGTCTTGGAGGAAGTACATAGCGGCATTTGTGGTAATCATCTCGGAGTGCAAGCTCTCACCAAAAAGATACTCCGGGCGGGATTCTATTGGCCAACTCTACAAAAGGAGGCTACAGAATTTGTGAGGACATGCCCACCATGCCAGAAGCATGCCAACTTTCACATTCCCCACCAGAAAAGCTCATCAGCGTGACCTCACCCTGGCCATTTGCGAAATGGGGACTCGACCTTCTCGAACCCTTCCCACAGGGATCGAGACAAGTAAAATTCCTCATAGTAGGAGTAGACTATTTCACAAAATGGATCGAGGCAGAACCCCTAGCCAATGCTACCGCTCAAAGAAGTCAAAAATTCCTATATAGGAACATTATTACGAGGTTCGGAATACCATACTCCATCACCACGGACAGCGGTACCCAATTTACAGATGCAGGCTTCAGGAAACTGGTGGCCGACCTGAACATAAAACACCAGTTCACCTCCATTGAACATCCCCAAGCCAATGGACAAGCCGAAGCAGCCAACAAAGTCATATTGGCCGGACTAAAGCGGAGGCTACAAGAAGCAAAGGGAGCCTGGGCCGAGGAACTTCCACAAGTCCTATGGGCATATCGAACAACCCCCCATTCTACTATAAACGAATCACCATTCCGACTAGCATACAGAGCGGAGGCAATGATTCCAATAGAAATCGAAGAAGGATCTCCCTGAGTAGTCCACTACAATGAACAAGCAAACTCCCAACTTCAGAGAGAAGAGCTCGACTTGTTACCCGAAATCCAAGAAAGAACTCGGATCAGGGAAGAAGCTCTAAAGTGACGAATGACTTCCAGATATAATCAAAAGGTAGTGCCGAGAAGTTTTGCAGAGAATGATCTCATCCTAATCCGAAATGACATTGGAACAACTCGACCCGAAGAAGGGAAGCTGGCAGCGAACTGGAAAGGACCCTATCGAGTCATAGAAGTACTTGGGAAGGGCTACTACAGACTGTCCGAGCTTGATGGACGAGAGCTTCCCCGATCATGGCACACCTGCAACCTACGAAGGTACTACAGTTAGAAAAGGTAAAAGGTCTCACTAAATGGATGTACTCTTTTTCCTGAAAAGGTTTTTTAATGAGGCACCAGGTCGAGACCTAGACCAGAAAAATCCCACATGTATATATTCGCATTTTCCTTTACATAAAATATATTTTAGATATTCTACAAGAGTCTAGGACGCATTAATCTGAAGTATTCATCGTCCGATTATAAAGCAACAGGTCGGCAGAAAGTGAAAAACAAATTCACTGCCCGACCACGATAAAGATAATCGTCCGATAAAGGTGAAAACGCAATTCATCCAAAGGACGATCTAAAGATACCAACCATTTTCTACAAATCAGCAAAGATGAACAAAGAATAATGTAAGAAGTTATCGAAAGCAATCCAAAAAAAAGAACTTGACGAGGTCTTACGGATAGCTAAAATAATAACTTAAAGAATGGCCGACGTGCGGAAGTCGGACCAAGTCAACCCAAGTTATAAGTAAACCCTGGAAAGAGGTCTGGCCGACCCTATTAAAGAGGATTACTTTAACTTAGAAGGGCCCGACATAATAAAGTATGCCCAAAATAAAAAGTTATCAAAGTAGTCCCTGAAAGAGATCTGACAAAAGATCCAAGAAAGAGGACTACGAAAAATAACTTAAAGACCGACATAACGAAGTCGGACTCCTACCACTGAAAAGTTATACAAGTAATCCCTGAAAGAGATCAGATAAAGATCCAAGAAAGAGGATTACGCAATAACTTAAAGGAGACCGACATAACGAAGTCGGACTGCTACCACTGAAAAGTTATATAAGTAATCCCTGAAAGAGATCAAATAAAGATCCAAGAAAGAGGATTACGCTATAACTTAAAGGAAACCGACATAACGAAGTCGGACTCCTGCTACTGAAAAGTTATACAAGTAACCCCTGAAAGAGATCTGATAAAGATCCAAGAAAGAGGATTACAGAAGAGACCAACCTAAACAAAGTCGGACTCCTACGAACAAAAGTAATCCCTGAAAGAGACCTGACGAAGGTCCAGAAAAGAGGATTACAGAAATAAAGGAAATCAACGCAAAGAAATCAGTTGGAGAAACACCAAAAATACTTACAAAAACGAGAAAACAAGTCGGATCCACACAATTACAGAGGATCCAAGCTGCAAACGATAAGCACGAGACAATCCAAAAAGGTCAAACTGCAAGGTCCAACATTCTCAGAAAACAGAAGAAAATATCAAAAACCTTGATATGATCTACAAAGTTTTAAAGCCTCAGAGGCCATCAAAAAAAGGATAACGAGCTACTTTTGTTTTTTAAAATAAGGTTGCCAGACAAAACAACCAGAAAACGTCAGTAAATAAATAAAAAGTTTTAAGAGCCCACAAGCCGGGCCAACTAACATAAGAATCCAGAAAAAGATCAGCAAGCATCAGGAACATCCTTGGCAGTATCAAGACAGGGAGAAGGAGGACGAGTCTGAATAGGCACGGCATCTATAGTTCCATCCTCCCAGTTCAGAACTTGGCAATCCAAATCAGGTGCAACCGAAGGAGCAGAGGTAGTTGACACTTTGGCAGAGGACACAGGAGGAGGATCAGCATCATCATCACCCTCGTCATCAGGGATAATCTTGTCATCTCTGACAACATTGTCTAAATTGAAAAGGGTGAGATCGGCCTCGGGAGCAATGACATGAACTTGCTCCTTCAAGTTCTCATAAGCAGCAGTTACGCTGCTGACAAGATGACCTTGGAGCTCAGAATAATCCTCCCGAGCACTGTCCAACTCCCCCCTCAGACGCATCACCTCCCGATAAGTTGTAACATAACTATCTTTATGCATCAGGGCTGTGTCCTCGGCCAACCTCAAAGAAGCCGCCAATGAAAGGGAACTCGCCTTCTCATTCTCTAGATCCTTCTCTAACTTGGTTACCTTTAATTTGAGCTCCTCCTTCAGCCCCTTCATCCGGTCAAACTCTTGCTTTGCCTCCTCCATAAATGCCTTGGTGGCATGAAGAGGGAGACTTTGAGCAGTCCGGTGTATAGCGGCCGCCATAAACGCCATCTGCACGTGATTCCAGGCCATAAATTCCAAATGACGGAAGATAGACACATCGTCCATCGAAAGGGCGCCATAGGGCCCAATTTGTTGATCTATGAACTCGATGGCATTGAAGTCAGGGGCATTAAGGTCGAAGGGCTCAACCGTCTTTTGTTTCTTATTTGGAGGGGCAGCAGATGGAACGGCAGAAGCAGGATGAGGATCCACCAAGCGGACCCGAGGTGTCGGAATCGCTTTCTTCACTAAAGGGGAACTCGGCACTGACGGCTTCTCGCGCACTTGGGAGGACCCCTCCCCAGCCGCCTTGGCGGCAATATTCCTGGCAGCAGTCGCCTTCTGCGCCCTCTTAAAAGCTTTCATGGATTCATTATTCTTCATTGCCTCTGCAAATAAAACAGAAGTCAAGCTACAAATCGAACAAGTCAGAAATACAGCTACAAGTAAACATAAACAGATAGCAAGGAAAATACAAGATACCCAGTTCAGTTTGAAGAAGAGAAGGATTGGTTAGAAATTTCTTTGTATCAAGATGGGGAGGCTGACCCCAGCGCTCTTCCAAAACAGTCACAAAGGCCCGCTCAGCCTCATCCAACATGTCCCAAGAATACCTGGAGACCCTCACATCTTTTTGCCATTCTAGGGGAAAGGTAGGCTCATCATTTTCGTCCAGAAAAAAGGGCCGATCTCCTTCAATAGCTCGGACCTTGAAAAAGTAGTTTTTAAAATCACGAAAAGACTCGTCAAACATGGAAAAGACCTTCTTTCCTTGGGTAGAGCGAAAAGAGACCCAAGCTGCCTTCTTTTTTACCACTCCGGGCTTAGTCAAGACAAACAAATAGAAAAAGAGAGATTGGGAAGCAGGGATACCTAAACCATTGCACAACAATTGAAAAATCTTTATAAAACCCCAGGAATTAGGGTGAAGTTGAGAGGGGGCAATATTACAAGACCATAACAGGTCAGTTTCAAATTGCGTAAAAGGAAGGGTAATACCCAGCGGACCAAAGAAAAAGTCATAAACATAAAAAAAAAGGGCGACCATCAACAACCCGAGTTTAAAAATAGACTCTCTCGTCAGAAGAAAGAGGGACAAGTTCATAGTTCTTCTCATCACCAGAATTGCTACAGACACTATGAAACTGCCTAAGCTGAGCACAAAACTCAGAACCAGCCAGCGAGACACACAGGAGAACCATGGAGTCACCCAATCGGCCATACCCGCAGGAACCTGGGAAGGCATCTCTACAACGTTATTTCGGAAAGACATGAGGCCAACTAAATCCTACAAAAAGAAAAGAAGAGTGGATTACTTAAAAACATCTCGGACATGGGTCAAAAACGTCTCAAATGAACGGATAAACCAAAAAGGGAAAAACCCCAAGACTCAAGAGAAGAAGTCTTGGAGCATCCTTTGGAGGCAGTAAACAAGTATGGTCCTCAAAATCATTTCTACAATCTACACCTCGGCACTCATCAGAATAAAGTCCGGAACAGAAAGCAAAGGGAGCAAAAAATGCAAAAAATCCACCCTTCTACAGTTTATCAGGAAAAGCATTTGCTCCTACAGTTTACCAACACTACTGCTACAGTTTATCAGAACACCAAAAAGGCCAATGGAAAAACAGCAAAGGCACAAACTTTTCAAAATCAAGCAAAAATCATCAAGCCAAGGCACAAACAGAAATGGCGGCAACATGCAAAAGAAAAAGATTCAAGCAGCAAAAGGTACACACCAAAAACAAAGAAAATTCCGGAGCATGCAACAAAGTCAAGCATGATAGAAACAGAAAAATCCAAACTTTCTCCAAAAAGAAGATCAAAAGGAAAACTTCATCGCAAAAGCCAAAAACAAAATGCAAAATGAGACTAACCTGGAAACGAAAGAAGCTTCGAGGAAGAGTGGAAGCACAGGGATAAAGGCTGCCCAGAAGAACGCCAAGCGACGCCACAAACACAAGAAAAGTAGAGGAGCAAGCGAAAGACAGAGAGCAGATGAGAGAAACAGAAAAACGAGAGAGTAAAGGGAGGAGTTACGGAGAAGAAGTGAAGAAGAGAAACCGTTTTTTTATTGAGAGATTCAAAATAAAAGCCAAGAGAGAATGGGGTAATTAAATGCAAATTAAATGCGGATGTTAAAACCGCTTGCGTTCCCAAAAAAGCGCTTATACAAGAGCGCACGCTTTTAGAGGAAAACGTTCTACATTCAAAAAAGACTCTACAAAGAAAAGGAATCGACAAAATGCTTGAGTTCGACTTCACTTAAAGGACCGAAGTCAAAGACTCGACCTCCAAAGGAAGAACCGAGCTCAAGCAGGGGCACTGTTCATACCCTGGGTCGAGCTGTCCGACCCGGGATGTTCTACAAGACAAAGCGACCGACCTCTTCAGGTCAGGACAACCCGACCTCTTCTCAAAGAGCTCGGCCAAGTCGAAAAGAAAGCCCAATAAAGGGCCCAAATAGAGGGACACGACCCAAATCCAGAGGCAATCCCAGCCTATAGAGACAAAGGCGGTTCCGTTGAAGATAAGCTGACCTCACCCAAAGATAAGATAAGATAAGATAACTAACTTATCTTATCTAGAAAGGCCACTTCTCACTATTATAAATACACTGGAGCACCCAGGTATAACTCATACTCTGATTCTACTCAATACCTGCTTAATACCCTTGCTAACATAAGCGTCAGAGTCCCTTGCAGGTACCCCCCACCCTCCGGGGACGAAGGATCAGCACCACCACCAAGTCCAACAAGTCGGACACACTAGCTCCGGCCGCTGTACACCTGCCGGACACGTCGGCTCCAGCAACACAGAAGATCTCATCCGAGATTGACCTATAGTTTCAGGTAACCCTCGGAACAGGTAGCATTTTGGGCGTTAAACGCCAGAATGGATACCATTCTGGGCATTTAACACCAGGATGATACAAGAGGCAAGATTTTGTTTTTAATTCAGATTTTTTTTCAAGTTTTCATAAATTTTCAAAATCAAATATTTTTCAAACTATATCTTTTCAATCATATATTTTCAAAATCAATTTCTTTCCATCCTCAAAAATACTTGCCTACAATTAATGATTTGATTCAACATTTCAAGTATGTTGTCTTTTCTGTTAAGAAAGGTTTAATGTTTGAATCATATCCTTTAAATTTCTTGTTAGCCAAGTTATTAATTTTAAAAATCAAATCTTTTTAAATTGTTTCTCAATCATATCTTTTCAATCATATCTTTTTAAAACCATAACTCTTCAATCATATCTTCTTAATCACATCTTTTTCCAAATAATTTTCAATCTTTTTTATTTCTAATTTCAAAATCTTTTTCAAAAATCACTTTATTTCTTTCCCAACTTTAATTTTCGAAAATCATTCTTCAATTTTTCAAAATTTCTTCAAAATATTTTAAATTATTTTCGAAAATTCTTCCCCTCTTCTCACATCCTTCTATTTAAGGACTAACACTCCTCCACTATCAACAATTCGAACTCTATCTCTCTTGATAAGTTTGAAACTTCTACCTCCTCCTTCTATTCTTCTTTTCCTCTGACATCTCAAGGAATCTCTATACTGTGACATAGAGGATTCCATATTTTCTTGTTCTCTTCTCTTTCATATGAGCAGGAGCAAAGACAAAAGCATTCTTGTTGAGGCTGACCCTGAACCTGAAAGGACCTTGAAGTGAAAGCTAAGAGAAGCTAAAGCACTACTCTATGTAGAGGACCTAACAGAAATCTTCAAACAAGAAGAAGACATGGCAACCGAAAACAACAACAATGCCAACAATGCAAGGAAGGTGCTGGGTGATTTTACTGCACCTACTCCCGACTTCTATGGGAGAAGCGTCTCTATCCCTGCCATTGGAGCAAACAACTTTGAGCTTAAGCCTCAATTAGTTTCTCTAATGCAACAGAATTGCAAGTTCTATGGACTTCCATTGGAAGATCCTCATCATTTTTTAGCTAAATTCTTGCAAATCTGTTACACTGTCCAGACCAATGGGGTTGACCCTGAGGTCTACAGACTTATGCTATTCCTTTTTGCTGTAAGAGACAGAGCTAGGATATGGTTGGACTCACAACCTAAAGAAAGCCTGAACACTTGGGAAAAGCTAGTCAATGCCTTCTTGGAAAAGTTTTTTCCACCTCAAAAATTGAGTAAGCTTAGAGTGGAAGTCCAAACCTTCAGACAAAAGGAAGGTGAATCCCTCTATGAAGCTTGGGAAAGATACAAACAATTGATCATAAATTGTCCTTCTGATATGCTTTCTGAATGGAGCATCATAGGTATCTTCTATGATGGTCTGTCTGAACTGTCCAAGATGTCATTGGACAGCTCTGCTGGAGGATCTCTTCATCCGAAGAGGACGCCTGCAGAAGCTCAAGAACTCATTGAAATGGTTGCAAATAACCAATTCATGTACACTTCTGAAAGGAATCCTGTGAACAATGGGACAAATCAGAAGAAAGGAGTTCTTGAGATTGATACTCTGAATGCCATATTGGCTCAGAACAAAATATTGACTCAGCAAGTCAATATGATTTCTCAAAGTCTGTCTGGAATGCAAGCTGCACCAGGCAGTACTAAGGATGCTTCATCTGAAGAAGAAGCTTATGATCCTGATAACCCATCAATGGAAGAGGTGAATTACATGGGAGAACCCTATGGAAACACCTATAATCCTTCATGGAGAAATCATCAAAATCTCTCATGGAAGGATCAACAAAGACCTCAATAAGGTTTCAACAACAATAATGGTGGAAGAAACAGGTTTAGTAATGGCAAGCCTTTTCCATCATCTTCTCAGCAACAGACAGAGAATTCTAAGCAGAGCCACTCTGACTTAGCAACCATGGTCTCTAATCTAATCAAAACCACTCAAAGTTTCATGACTGAAACAAGGTCTTCCATTAGAAACTTGGAGGCACAAGTGGGTCAGCTGAGTAAGAAAGTTACTGAACTCCCTCCTAGTACTCTTCCAAGCAATACAAAAGAGAATCCAAAAGGAGAGTGTAAGGCCATCAAGATGGCCGAAATTGGAGAGGAGGAAGAGGCAGTGATCGCCACTAAGGAAGACCTCAATGGACGTCCACTGGCCTCCAATGAGTTCCCTAATGAGGAACCATGGGAATCTGAGGCTCACACTGAGACCATAGAGATTCCATTGGATTTACTTCTGCCATTCATGAGCTCTGATGAATATTCTTCCTCTGAAGAGGACGAAGATGTCACTGAAGAGCAAGTTGCTAAGTACTTTGGAGCAATCATGAAGCTAAATGACAAGTTATTTGGTAATGAGACATGGGAGGATGAACCCCTTTTGCTCACCAAAGACCTAGATGACTTGACTAGGCAGAGATTACCTCAAAAGAGACAGGACCCTGGGAAGTTCTCAATACCTTGTACATTAGGCACCATGACCTTCGAGAAGGCTCTGTGTGACCTAGGGTCAAGCATAAACCTCATGCCTCTCTCTGTAATGGAGAAGCTAGGGATCTTTGAGGTACAAGCTGCAAAAATCTCACTAGAGATGGCAAACAATTCAAGAAAACAAGCTTATGGACTTGTAGAGGATGTTCTGGTAAAGATTGAAGACCATTACATCCCTGTTGATTTCACAGTCCTAGAGACTGGGAAGTGCATGGATGAATCCATCATCCTTGGCAGACCCTTCCTAGCCACAGCAAAGGCTGTGATTGATGTTGACAGAGGAGAATTGATCATTCAAGTGAATGAAGAACCCTTTGTGTTTAAGGCTCAAGGATATCCCTTTGTAACCATGGAGAGGAACCATGAAGAGCTTCTCTCAAAATAGAATCAAACAGAGCCCCTACAGTCAAACTCTAAGTTTGGTGTTGGAAGGCCACAACCAAATTCTAAGTTTGGTGTTGAACCCCCACATTCAAACTCTAAGTTTGGTGTTGGGAGGTTCTAACATTACTCTGAACATCTGTGAGGCTCCATGAGGGCCCACTTTCAAGCTACTGACATTAAAGAAGTGCTTGTTGGGAGGCAACCCAATGTTATATTTATCTATTTTCCATTGTTATTTTATGTTTTCTATAGGTTGATGATCATGTGAAGTCACAAAAACAATTGAAAAAGCAAAAATAGAATGAAAAATAGAAAGAAAAATAGCACACCCTGGAGGAAAAGCTTGCTGGTGTTTAAACGCGAGTAAGGGTAGCAAATGGGCGTTTAACGCCCAGTCTGGCACCATTCTGGGCATTTAACGCAAGAAAGGGGCACCAGACTGGAGTTTAATGCCAGAAAGGGGCACCAGATTGGCGTTTAACGCTAGAAAAGGGCAACAGCCCCGCGTTTAACGCCAGGATTGGCAAAAAGGGCATTTTACATGCCACTTGGTGCAGGGATGAGCTATCCTTGACACCTCAGGATCTGTGGACCCCATAGGATCCCCACCTACCCCACTCCATCTCATCTATTTCCTCTTCTTCTACTCTTTTCTTTCCTCTTTTGCTCGAGGACGAGCAAACCTTCTAAGTTTGGTGTGGTAAAAGCGTTGCTTTTTGTTTTTCCATAACCATTTATGGCACCTAAGGCCGGAAAAACCTCTAGAAAGAGGAAAGGGAAGGCAAAAGCTTCCACTTACGAGTCATGGGAGATGGAGAGATTCATCTCAAGGGTGCATCAAGATCACTTCTATGAAGTTGTGGCCATGAAGAAGGTGATCCCCGAGGTCCCTTTCAAACTCAAAAAGAGTGAATATCCGGAGATCCGACATGAAATCCGAAGAAGAGGTTGGGAAGTTCTTACCAACCCCATTCAACAAGTCGGAATCTTAATGGTTCAAGAGTTCTATGCCAATGCATGGATCACCAAGAACCATGATCAAAGTGTGAACCCGGACCCAAAGAATTGGCTTACAATGGTTTGGGGGAAATGCTTAGATTTTAGTCCGGAAAATGTAAGGTTGGCATTCAACTTGCCCATGATGCAAGGAGATGAATATCCCTACACTAGAAGGGTCAACTTTGATCAAAGGTTGGACCAAGTCCTCATAGACATTTGTGAAGAGGGCGCTCAATGGAAGAGAGATTCAAAAGGGAAGCCGGTTCAACTGAAAAGGCATGAGCTCAAGCCCGTGGTTAGGGGATGGTTGGAGTTTATCCAACGCTCAATCATTCCCACTAGCAACCAGTCCGAAGCTACTATAGACCAGGCTATCATGATTCATAGCATCATGATTGGAGAGGAAGTAGAAGTTCATGAGGTTATATCCCAAGAACTTTATAAGGTGGTGGACAAGTCCTCTACCTTGGCAAGGTTAGCCTTCCCTCATCTCATTTGTCACCTCTGTAATTCAGTTGGAATTAACATAGAGGGAGACATCCTCATTGATGAGGACAAGCCCATCACTAAGAAGAGGATGGAGCAAACAAGAGATCCCACCCATGGACATGAGGAAATTCCTCATCATGAAATCCCTGAGATGCCTCAAGGGATGCACTTTCCTCCACAAAACTATTGGGAGCAAATCAACACCTCCCTAGGAGAATTGAGTTCCAACATGGGACAACTAAGGGTGGAGCACCAAGAACATTCCATCTTCCTCCATGAAATTAGTGAAGATCAAAGAATCATGAGAGAGGAGCAACAAAGGCAAGGAAGAGACATTGAGGAGCTCAAGCACTCCATAAGATCTTCAAGAGGAAGAATAAGCCGCCATCACTAAGGTGGACCCGTTCTTTAATCTCCTTGTTCTTTATTTTTCTGTTTTTCGAAAATTATGTTTTATGTTTTATTTATGTATGTTTGTGTCTTACGATCATTGGTGTCTTAGTGTATATGCCTTAAAGTTATGAATGTCCTATGAATCCATCACCTTTCTTAAATGAAAAATGTTCTTAATTGAAAAAGAAAAGAATTGCATGAATTTCGAATTTTATAACAGATTAATTATTTTGATGTGGTGGCAATACTTTTGATTTCTGAATGTATGCTTGAACAGTGCATATGTCTTTTGAATTTGTTGTTCATGAATGTTAAAATTTTTGGCTCTTGAAAGAATGATGAAAAAGGATACATGTTACTGAGGATCTGAAAAAATCATAAAAATGATTCTTGAAGCAAGAAAAAGCAGTGAATTAAAAAAAAAAGAGAAGAAAAAAAAGAGAGCAAGCAGAAAAAGCCAATAGCCCTTTAAACCAAAAGGCAAGGATAATAAAAAGGATCCAAGGCTTTGAGCATCAATGGATAGGAGGGCCTACAGGAATAACATCCTGGCCTAAGTGGCTAAACCAAGCTGTCCCTAACCATGTGCTTGTGGCGTGAAGGTGTCAAGTGAAAACTTGAGGCTGAGCGGTTAAAGTCGTGATCCAAAGCAAAAAGAGTGTGCTTAAGAACCCTGGACACCTCTAATTGGGGACTCTAGCAAAGCTTAGTCACAATCTGAAAAGGTTCACCCAGTTACGTGTCTGTGGCATGGATGTAACCGGTGGTGATACTGGAAAACAAAATGCTTAGGGCCACGGCCAAGACTCATAAGTAGCTGTGTTCAAGAATCAACATGCTTAACTAGGAAAGTCAATAACACTATCCAAAATTCTGAGTTCCCAGAGACGCCAATCACTCTGAACTTCAAAGGAAAAAGTGAGATGCCAAAACTATTCAGAGGCAAAAAGCTACAAGTCCCGCTCATCTAGTTATAATTAATATTCATTGATATTCTGGAATTTATAGTATATTCTCTTCTTTTATCCTATTTGATTTTCAGTTGCTTGGGGACAAGCAACAATTTAAGTTTGGTGTTGTGATGAGCGGATAATTTATACGCTTTTTGGCATTGTTTTTAGGTAGTTTTTAGTAAGTTTGAGCTACTTTTAGGGATGTTTTCATTAGTTTTTATGTTAAATTCACATTTCTGGACTTTACTATGAGTTTGTGTGTTTTTCTGTGATTTCAGGTAAATTCTGGCTGAAATTGAGGGACTTGAGCAAAATTCTGAAAAAGGCTGACAAAAGGACTGCTGATGCTGTTGGAATCTGACCTCCCTGCACTCAATAACACTATCCAGATTCTGAGTTCCTATAGAAGCCAATCATTATGAACTTCAAAGGATAAGGTGAGATGCCAGAACTGTTCAGAGGCAAAAAGCTAAAAGCCCCGCTCATCTAATTAATACTGATCTTCATAGATGTTGTTGGAATTCATTGTATATTCTCTTCTTTTTATCCTATTTGATTTTCAATTGCTTGGGGACAAGCAATAATTTAACTTTGGTGTTGTGATGAGCGGATAATTTATACGCTTTTTGGCATTGTTTTTAGTATGCTTTTAGTATGTTTTAGTTAGTTTTTATTATATTTTTATTAGTTTTTATTTAAAATTCACTTTTCTGGACTTTACTATGAGTTTGTGTATTTTTCTGTGATTTCAGGTATTTTCTGGCTGAAATTGAGGGACCTGAGCAAAAATCTGATTCAAAGGCTGAAAAGGGCTGCAGATGCTGTTGGATTCTGACCTCCCTGCACTCGAAGTAAATTTTCTGGAGCTACAGAAGCCCAATTGGCGCGCTCTCATATGCGTTGGAAATTAGACATCCAGGGCTTTCCAGAAATATATAATAGTTCATACTTTGCCCGAGATTTGAAGGCCCAAATAGACATTCCAAGTCAGCTTCAGAATTCCCGGCGTTAAACGCCGGAACTGGCACAAAAGTGGGAGTTAAACGCCCAAACTGGCACAAAAGCTGGCGTTTAACTCCAAGAAAAGTCTCTACACATGGAAGCTTCAATGCTCAGCCCAAGCACACACCAAGTGGGCTCGGAAGTGGATTTTGACGTCATTTACTCATTTCTGTAAACCCTAGGCTACTAGTTCTCTATAAATAGTACCTTTTTCTATTGTATTTAGGAATCTTTCAATCTTCGGATCATCTTTTGATCATGTTTTTATGATTGAACCCTCTTTGGAAGGCTGGCCATTTGGCCATGCCTAGACCTTGTTCTTATGTATTTTCAACGGTAGAGTTTCTACACACCATAGATTAAGGTGTGGAGCTCTGCTGTACCTCGAGTATTAATGTAATTACTATTGTTCTTCTATTCAATTCAGCTTATTCTTGTTCTAAGATATCACTTGTTCCTCAACATAATGAATGTGATGATCCATGACACTCATCATCATTCTCACCTATGAACGTGTGCCTGACAACCACCTCCGTTCTACCTTAGATTAAGTGGATATCTCTTGGATTCCTTAATCAGAATCTTCGTGGTATAAGATAGAATCCATTGGCGGCCATTCTTGAGAATTCGGAAGGACTAAACCTTGTCTGTGGTATTTTGAGTAGGATTCAGGGATTGAATGACTGTGACGAGCTTCAAACTCGCGATTGTGGGGCGTTAGTGACAGACGCAAAAGAATCACTGAATTCTATTCCGACATGATCGAGAACCGACAGATGAATAGCTGTGCTGTGACAGAGCGCGTTGAACATTTTCACTGAGAGGATGGGACTGTAGCCATTGACAACGGTGATGCCCAACATACAGCTTGCCATGGAAAGGAGTAAGAAGGATTGGATGAAGACAGCAGGAAAGCAGAGAGACGGAAGGGACAAAGCATCTCCATACGCTTATCTGAAATTCTCACCAGTGAATTACATAAGTATCTCTATCTTTATTTTATGTTTTATTCATCTTTTAATTATCAATCCTCCATAACCATTTGAATCTGCCTGACTGAGATTTACAAGATGACCATAGCTTACTTCATACCAACAATCTCCGTGGGATCGACCCTTATTCGCGTAAGGTTTATTACTTGGACGACCCAGTGCACTTGCTGGTTAGTTGTGCGAAGTTGTGATAAAGAGTTGAGATTGCAATTGAGCGTACCATGTTGATGGCGCCATTGATTATCACAATTTCGTGTACCAGTCATCTAGCTGTGCATCTAGAACTATGGGGTCTGGAGGAAAATTCCACTCTGGAGGAATCATAGAAATATAGTCATCAAATAGAACTAGCTTAGCAAACAATGCAAGCTCAGGTGCCACCTGGTTTGCTTGCTGTGCTGGGTTTGGATGTCTGGGTCCATCAGGGAATGGATATTCTGGAGCATCGGGATGAAGCCATGATAATGGAAACTTTTAAGGAGCGTCAGGATCAAAGAAAGAGCTATCTAAGGAGTACTGAAAGGGGCGGTCACGTAATACATATAGTGGTATCCGAGGATCCGCTGCTAATACGTAGTAGCTATAAAATACCGTGTCCTCATATATATGGGGCTGCTCTATCTCATAGAAAAGGATGCTCGTCTCTATCTAAAGAGGGAAAGAAAGGGGTAAAAATTGGGGAGTTTTTAGTAAGGTCAAGTTAATTAGTTGAGTTAATTGCTTTCGTCGTTATCACCAGATAGTAAAATATTTCATGAACATAACTAGATAGTAAACAAATAATATAGAAGACAGAGCACAAGAGAAATACAAGAAGCAGAATATAATCATAGAAAATGTACAACAAAGAATGACGCATGTCTAGTCCTAGTGCAGGTCATGAGCTCATTTGTTGGTTACTAACCCACTTCCAACATTACCCAGCAACTGATCCGGGTGTGGCTTTCCAGTTAGTATATGATGAGCGGATAATTTATACGCTTTTTGGCATTGTTTTTAGGTAGTTTTTAGTAAGTTTGAGCTACTTTTAGGGATGTTTTCATTACTTTTTATGTTAAATTCACATTTCTGGACTTTACTATGAGTTTGTGTGTTTTTCTATGATTTCAGGTAAATTCTGGCTGAAATTGAGGGACTTGAGCAAAATTCTGAAAAAGGCTGACAAAAGGACTGCTGATGCTGTTGGAATCTGACCTCCCTGCACTCAAAATGGATTTTCTGGAGCTACAGAACTCCAATTGGCGCGCTCTCAACGGCCTTGGAAAGTAGACATCCAGAGCTTTCCAGAAATATATAATAGTCCATACTTTATTCGGGAATTGACGACGTAACTTGGCGTTGAACGCCAAGTTCATGCTGCTGTCTGGAGTTAAACGCCAGAAAAACGTCATGATTCGGAGTTGAACGCCCAAAACACGTCATAACTCGGAGTTCAACTCCAAGAGAAGCCTCAGCTCGTGGATTGATCAAGCTCAGCCCAAGCATACACCAAGTGGGCCCCGGAAGTGGATTTATGCATCAATTACTTACTCATGTAAACCCTAGTAGCTAGTTTATTTATAAATAGGACTTTTTACCAGTGTATTAGACATCTTGGGACGATTAGTTCTCAGATCATGGGGGCTGGCCATTCGGCCATGCCTGAACCTTTTACTTATGTATTTTCAACGGTGGAGTTTCTGCACACCATAGATTAAGGGTGTGGAGCTCTGCTGTACCTCAAGTATTAATGCAATTCTATTTTCTTTTATTCAAATCTCTCTTATTCTTATTCCAAGATATTCATTCGTACCCAAGAACATGATGAATGTGATGATTATGTGACGCTCATTATCATTCTCACTTATGAACGCACGTGATTGACAACCACTTCCGTTCTACATGCAACAGAGCTTGAATGTGTATCTCTTAGATTCCCCAACAGAATCTTCGTGGTATAAGCTAGATAGATGGCGGCATTTATGAGGATCCGGAAAGTCTCACCTTGTCTGTGGTATTCCGAGTAGGATTCCGGTAATGAATGACCGTGACGTGCTTCAGACTCGCAAGTGCTGGGCGTTAGTGACAGACGCAAAAGAATCAAGGGATTCTATTCCAGTAGGAGCGGGAACCAACCAATGATTAGCCGTGCTGTGACAGAATGCGTGAGCGTAGTTTTCACTGCGAGGATGGGATGTAGCCTTCGCCCAGGTGATGCCTCCAGACGATTAGCCATGCGAGTGACAGCCGCAGAGGATCATTTTCCCGAGAGGATTCAAAGTAGCCATCGTCGAACGGTGAACCCCTATACACAGCTTGCCATGGAAAGGAGTAAGAAGGATTGAGTTGAAGCAGTGGGAAAGCAGGCGTTCTTGAGCCATACAGTATCTCCATTCGCTTATCTGAAATTCCCACCAATGAATCTGCATAAGTATCCTATCCCTTTTATTATTTCTATTTTCTTATTTCTATTTTCGAAAACCCATAAACCAATTTAATCTGCCTAACTGAGATTTACAAGGTGACCATAGCTTGCTTCATACCAACAATCTCTGTGGGATCGACCCTTACTCGCGTAAGGTTTATTACTTGGACGACCCAGTACACTTGCTGGTTAGTTGAACGGAGTTGTGTCCACTCGTGCCAATTTCAAATTCCATAAAAGTACAACTTAAAGAATAGTGATCACAATTTCGTCCACCAAGTTTTTGGCGCCGTTGCCGGGGATTGTTCGAGTATGGACAACTGACGGTTCATCTTGTTGCTCAGATTAGGTAATTTTCTTTTCAAAAACTTTTCAAAAATCTTTTTTTTTTCAAAATTTTCTTTTCTTTTTCGTTTTTCCAAAAAAATATTTTCGAAAAAAATTAATAAAAATACAAAAAAATTAGAAAATCATAAAAATCAAAAATATTTTGCGTTTCTTGTTTGAGTCTTGAGTCAAATTTTAAGTTTGGTGTCAATTGCATGCTTTAAAAATTTTTCTTGCATTTTTCGAAAACTCCATGCATTCATAGTGTTCTTCATGATCTTCAAGTTTTTCTTGACAAGTCTTCTTGTTTGATCTTGATGATTTCTTGTTTTGTGTTGTTTGTTGTTTTTCATATGCA
The DNA here is from genome assembly GCF_003086295.3 of Arachis hypogaea. Taxonomy (NCBI): domain Eukaryota; kingdom Viridiplantae; phylum Streptophyta; class Magnoliopsida; order Fabales; family Fabaceae; genus Arachis; species Arachis hypogaea. The sequence continues at coordinate 66,040,979 of NC_092038.1, read as the reverse complement.
TTTTTCATTTGTTAGAGTCCATGCATCAAAGATTTCTAAGTTTGGTGTCTTGCATGTTTTCTTTGCATCAAAAATTTTTCAAAATTATGTTCTTGATGTTTATCATGATCTTCAAAGTGTTCTTGGTGTTCATCTTGACATTCATAGTGTTCTTGCATGCATCTTGTGTTTTGATCCAAAATTTTCATGTTTTGGGTCATTTTTGTGTTTTTCTCTCTCATCAAAAAAAATTTCAAAAATCAAAAAAATATCTTTTCCTTTTTTATCTCCTAAATTTCGAAAATTTGAGTTGACTTAGTCAAAATATTTTAAAATTAGTTGTTTCTTACAAAGTCAAGTCAAATTTTCAATTTTAAAAATCTTATCTTTTCAAAACTTTTTCAAAAAAATTAAATCTTTTCCTTTTTTTCTTATTAATTTTCGAAATTTTTTTTAAAATATTTTTCAAAATCTTTTTCTTATCTTTTACATCATATTTTCAAAAAAATTAGCTAACAAGCAAATGTGATTGATTCAAAAATTTGAAGTTTGTTACTTTCTTGTTAAGAAAGGTTCAATCTTTAAATTCTAAAATCTTATCTTTTAGTTTCTTGTTAGTTAAGTAATTAATTTTAATTTTAAAAAATTAAATCTTTTTCAAAACTAATTTCAATCATATCTTTTTAAAACCATATCTTTTAAAATCATATCTTTTCAAAAAAATATCTTTTTAATCTTATCTTTTCAAAAATCATATCTTTTTATCTTATCTTTTTCAAAATTTGATTTCAAAATATCTTATCTAACTTCTTATCTTCTTATCTTTTTCAAAATTTGATTTCAAATCTTTTTCAATCAACTAACCAACTTTTTGTTTGTTTCTTATCTTTTTTAAAACCACCTAACTACTTTTCCCTCTCTAATTTTCGAAAATATCTCATCCCTTTTTCAAAAACTCTTTTTGTTTTAAATTTTAATTTTAAACTTATCTTATCTTTAATTTTCGAAAAGTACTAACCCGTTTTTCAAAAATTATTTTCGAAATTTCTCTTCTCTTTTCTTATTCTATTTAATTATTTAATTACTAACACTTCTCTTCACCTCTCTTCATCTAAGAATCCGAACTTCTTATATCCCTTGTATTTGGATTCTTCTATCCCCTTCTTCTTCTACTAACATAAAGGAATCTCTATACTGTGACATAGAGGATTCCTCTTTCTCTTCTTGTTTTCTTCTCTTTCATATGAGCAGGAACAGGGAAAAAGGCACTCTTGTTGAAATTGATCCAGAACCTGAAAGGACTCTGAAGAGAAAATTAAGAGAAGCTAAATTACAACAATCCAGAAACAACCTTTCAGAAATTTTCGAACAAGAGAAGGAGATGGCAGCCGAAAATAATAATAATAATGCAAGGAGAATGCTTGGTGACTTCACAAAGCCAACGTCCAAGTTTGATGGAAGAAGCATCTCCATTCCTGCCATTGGAGCCAACAACTTTGAGCTGAAACCTCAGCTAGTTGCCTTAATGCAACAAAACTGCAAGTTTTATGGACTTCCATCTGAAGATCCCTATCAGTTCTTAACTGAGTTCTTGCAGATCTGTGAGACTGTAAAGACGAATGGAGTTGATCCTGAAGTCTACAGACTCATGCTTTTCCCTTTTGCTGTAAGAGACAGAGCTAGAATATGGTTGGATTCACAACCCAAGGATAGCCTAGACTCCTGGGATAAGCTGGTCACAGCCTTCTTGGATAAATTCTTTCCTCCTCAAAAGCTGAGCAAGCTGAGAGTGGATGTTCAAACCTTCAAACAAAAAGATGGTGAATCCCTCTATGAAGCTTGGGAAAGATACAAGCAGCTGACCAAAAGATGTCCATCTGACATGTTTTCAGAATGGACCATATTAGATATATTCTATTATGGCCTCTCTGAATTTTCGAAAATGTCATTGGACCATTCTGCAGGTGGATCTATTCACCTAAAGAAAACGCCCGAAGAGGCTCAAGAACTCATTGACATGGTTGCAAACAACCAGTTCATGTACACTTCTGAGAGGAATTTCGTTAATAATGGGATACCCCAAAAGAAAGGAGTTCTTGAAATTGATGCTCTGAATGCCATATTGGCTCAGAACAAAGTGTTGACTCAACAGGTCAACATGATCTCTCAAAATCTGAATGGATGGCAACAAGCATCCAACAGTACTAGAGAGGCAGCTTCTGAAGAAGCTTATGATCCTGAGAACCCTGCCATGGCAGAGGTTAATTACCTGGGTGAACCTTATGGAAACACCTATAACCCATCATGGAGAAATCATCCAAATTTCTCCTGGAAGGATCAACAAAAGCCTCAACAAGGCTTTAACAATGGTGGACGCAATAGGCTAAGCAATAGCAAGCCATATCCATCATCTTCTCAGCAACAGACAGAGAAATCTGAACAAAACACTTCTAATTTAGCCAATATTGTCTCTGATCTGTCAAAGGCCACTTTCAGTTTCATGAATGAAACAAGATCCTCCATTAGAAATCTGGAGGCACAAGTAGGCCAGCTGAGTAAGAAAGTCATTGAAACTCCTCCCAGTATTCTCCCAAGCAACACAGAAGAAAATCCAAAAGGAGAGTGCAAGGCCATTGATGTGATCAATGTGGCCGAATGCACAAGGGAGGAAGAGGACGAAAATCCTAGTGAGGAAGACCTCCTGGGACGTCCCTCAAGCAAGAAGGAGTTTCCTATTAAGGATCCAAAGGAATCTAAGGCCCATACAGAGACCATAGAGATTCCATTAAATCTCCTTCTGCCATTCATGAGCTCTGAAGACTATTCTTCCTCTGAAGAGGATGAAGATGTGACTGGAGAGCAAGTTGCTCAATATTTAGGAGCTATCATGAAGCTGAATGCCAAGTTGTTTGGTAATGAGACTTGGGAAAGTGAACCTCCCTTGCTCATTAGTGAACTAGATACTTGGATTCAGAAAACTCTACCTCAAAAGAAACAAGATCCTGGCAAGTTCTTAATACCTTGTACCATTGGCACCATGAGCTTTGAAAAAGCTCTATGTGATCTAGGGTCAGGGATAAATCTTATGCCACTCTCTGTAATGGAGAAGCTAGGGATCATTGAGGTACAACCTGCCTTGTTCTCATTGCAATTGGCAGATAGGTCATTGAGACAAGCTTATGGAATAGTAGAGGACGTGTTAGTAAAGGTTGAAGGCCTTTACATCCCTGCTGATTTCATAATCTTAGACACTAGGAAGGAAGAGGATGATTGCATCATCCTTGGAAGACCTTTCCTAGCCACAGCAGAAGCTGTGATAGATGTCAACAGAGGTGAGTTAGTCCTTCAATTGAATGGGGACTACCTTGTGTTTAAGGCACATGGCCATCCCTCTGTGACAGAAGAGAGTAAGCATGAAGAGCTTCTCTCAGTTCAGAGTCAAGAAGAACCCACACAGTCAAACTCTAAGTTTGGTGTTGTGAGGCCACAACCAAACTCTAAGTTTGGTGTTAAGACCCCATATCCAAACTCTAAGTTTGGTGTTGGGACTACACTAACATTGACCTGATCACCTTGTGGCTCCATGAGAGCCACTGTCAAGCTATTGACATTAAAGAAGCGCTTGTTAGGAGGCAACCCAATTTTATTTATCTAATTTTATTTTTATTTTATTGTTATTTTGTGTTTTATTAGGTACATGATCATGAGGAGTCACGAAAAAATAAAAAAAAATTAAAAACAGAGTCAAAAACAGAAGAAAAAAATTTTTCACCCTGGAGGTCGCGCAGACTGGCGTTCAACGCCAGTAAGATGCATCTGGCTGGTGTTCAACGCCAGAACAGAGCACTATTCTGGCGCTGAACGCCAGAAACAAGCAACATCCTGGCGCTGAACGCCAGGAATATGCCCAGAGAAGAAAAGCTGGCGCTGAACGCCAGCAACAAGCATGAAACTGGCGTTCAACGCCAGAAAAATGCTTTACATGGGCGTTGAACGCCCAAAACATGCTTTACATGGGCGTTGAACGCCCAGAACGTGCACCAATGGGCGTTTAAACACCAGTTTGGTATACAAAGGCATTATACATGCCTATTTGGTGCAGGAATGGTATATCTTGACACCTCAGGATCCTGTGGACCCCACAGGATCACCTCAGGATCTGTGGACCCCACAGGATCCCCACCTAATATATTCCCACCTTACCTCCTAATCCTATTTTTGTGATTTGTATTCCCCATGTCACAAAACCCAACACTCCTCACCAATCACCTCAATTCCTCTTCCCAATTACCCCTTCACCACTCACATCAATCCACTCTTCCCCATAAACCCCACCTACCTTCATAAAATTCAAAATCAATTTCCCACCCATTCCCACCCAAAATGGCCGAACACCCACCCTCCCCTCTCCCTATAAATACCCTTCCATTCTACTTCATTTTCACACAACACTAACCCATCTTCTCTCCCTTAGCCGAACCTACCTCTCTCCCTCTCTACCATATTTTCTTCTTCTTCTTCTTCTCTTCTTTTCTTTCTTGCTCGAGGGCGAGCAAAATTTTAAGTTTGGTGTGGTAAAAGCATAAGCTTTTTGTTTTTCCATTACCATTAATGGCACCTAAGGCCAGAGAAACCTCAATGGGAAGACAAAAGCTTCCACCTCTGAGTCTTGGGAGATGGAAAGACTCATATAAAGCCGTCATAGCTCAGTGGAGAATAGATTCCAAAGGCAAGCCAGTTTAACTAAGAAGACTGGATCTCAAGCCTGTGGCTAGAGGATGGTTGGAGTTCATTCAACGCTCCATCATTCCTACTAGCAACCGATCTGAAGTCACTGTGGATCGGGCTATCATGATCCATAGCATCATGATTGGAGAGGAAGTAGAAGTTCATGAGGTCATCTCCAATGAACTCTATAAAATAGCCGATAAGTCCTCTACCATGGCAAGGCTAGCTTTTCCTCACCTTATTTGCCATCTGTACTACTCAACTGGAGTTATCATAGAAGGAGACACCTCCATTGAAGAGGATAAGCCCATCACCAAGAAGAGGATGGAGCAAGCAAGAGAAACCATGCACGGTTCTCAAGAAGTGCATGAGGAAGCTCATCATCAACAAATTCCTGAGATGCCTCAAGGGATGCACTTTCCTCCCAACAACTATTGGGAGCAACTCAACACCTCCTTAGAAGATTTGAGCCACAATGTGGAACAATTAAGGGTGGAACATCATGAGCACTCCATCATTCTCCAAGAAATAAGAGAAGATCAAAGAGCAATGAGGGAGGAGCAACAAAGGCAAGGAATGGACATAGAAGAGCTTAAGGACATTGTTGGCCCTTCAAGAAGAAGACGCCACTAAAGGTGGATTCATTCCTTGTTTTCGGTTTTTAATGTTGTGTTTATCTATGTTTTGTGTCTCTACTTCATGATCATTAGTATGTAACCATGCCTTAAAGCTATGAATAAAATCCATTAATCCTTCACCTCTCTTAAATGAAAAATGTTTTAATTCAAAAGAACAAGAAGTACATGAATTTCGAATTTATCCTTGAATTTAATTTTAATTATATTGATGTGGTGACAATACTTTTTGTTTTCTGAATGAATGATTGAACAGTGCATATGTCTTTCGATCTTGTTGTTTATGAGTGTTAAAATTGTTGGCTCTTGAAAGAATGATGAACAAAGAGAAATGTTATTGATGATCTGAAAAATCATGAAATTGATTCTTGAAGCAAGAAAAAGCAGTGAAAAAGCAAAGGCTTGCGAAAAAAAAAGGAGAGAAATTGGCGAAAAAAAATTAGAAAGAAAAAAAGAAGGAGCAGTAAAAAAAGCCAATAGCCCTTAAAACCAAAAGGCAAGGGTAAAAAGGATCCAAGGCTTTGAGCATCAATGGATAGGAGGGCCCAAGGAAATAAAATCCAGGCCTAAGCGGCTAAATCAAGCTGTCCCTAACCATGTGCTTGTGTCATGAAGGTCCAAGTGAAAAGCTTGAGACTGAGTGGTTAAAGTCGTGATCCAAAGCAAAAGAGTGTGCTTAAGAGCTCTGGACACCACTAACTGGGGACTCTAGCAAAGCTAAGTCACAATCTGAAAAGGTTCACCTAGTTATGTGTCTGTGGCATTTATGTATCCGGTGGTAATACTGGAAAACAAAATGCTTAGGGCCACGGCCAAGACTCATAAGTAGCTGTGTTCAAGAATCAACATGCTTAACTAGGAAAGTCAATAACACTATCCAAAATTCTGAGTTCCCAGAGACGCCAATCACTCTGAACTTCAAAGGAAAAAGTGAGATGCCAAAACTATTCAGAGGCAAAAAGCTACAAGTCCCGCTCATCTAGTTATAATTAATATTCATTGATATTCTGGAATTTATAGTATATTCTCTTCTTTTATCCTATTTGATTTTCAGTTGCTTGGGGACAAGCAACAATTTAAGTTTGGTGTTGTGATGAGCGGATAATTTATACGCTTTTTGGAATTGTTTTTAGGTAGTTTTTAGTAAGTTTGAGCTACTTTTAGGGATGTTTTCATTAGTTTTTATGTTAAATTCACATTTCTGGACTTTACTATGAGTTTGTGTGTTTTTCTGTGATTTCAGGTAAATTCTGGCTGAAATTGAGGGACTTGAGCAAAATTCTGAAAAAGGCTGACAAAAGGACTGCTGATGCTGTTGGAATCTGACCTCCCTGCACTCAATAACACTATCCTGATTCTGAGTTCCTATAGAAGCCAATCATTCTGAACTTCAAAGGATAAGGTGAGATGCCAGAACTGTTCAGAGGCAAAAAGCTAAAAGCCCCGCTCATCTAATTAATACTGATCTTCATAGATGTTGTTGGAATTCATTGTATATTCTCTTCTTTTTATCCTATTTGATTTTCAATTGCTTGGGGACAAGCAACAATTTAACTTTGGTGTTGTGATGAGCGGATAATTTATACGCTTTTTGGCATTGTTTTTAGTATGCTTTTAGTATGTTTTAGTTAGTTTTTATTATATTTTTATTAGTTTTTTTTTAAAATTAACTTTTCTGGACTTTACTATGAGTTTGTGTGTTTTTCTGTGATTTCAGGTATTTTCTGGCTGAAATTGAGGGACCTGAGCAAAAATCTGATTCAGAGGCTGAAAAGGGCTGCAGATGCTGTTGGATTCTGACCTCCCTGCACTCGAAGTAAATTTTCTGGAGCTACAGAAGCCCAATTGGCGCGCTCTCATATGCGTTGGAAATTAGACATCCAGGGCTTTCCAGAAATATATAATAGTTCATACTTTGCCCGAGATTTGATGGCCCAAATAGACATTCCAAGTCAGCTTCAGAATTCCCGGCGTTAAACGCCGGAACTGGCACAAAAGTGGGAGTTAAACGCCCAAACTGGCACAAAAGCTGGCGTTTAACTCCAAGAAAAGTCTCTACACATGGAAGCTTCAATGCTCAGCCCAAGCACACACCAAGTGGGCTCAGAAGTTGATTTTGACGTCATTTACTCATTTCTGTAAACCCTAGGCTACTAGTTCTCTATAAATAGTACCTTTTGCTATTGTATTTAGGAATCTTTCAATCTTCGGATCATCTTTTGATCATGTTTTTATGATTGAACCCTCTTTGGAAGGCTGGCCATTTGGCCATGCCTAGACCTTGTTCATATGTATTTTCAACGGTAGAGTTTCTACACACCATAGATTAAGGTGTGGAGCTCTGCTGTACCTCGAGTATTAATGTAATTACTATTGTTCTTCTATTCAATTCAGCTTATTCTTGTTCTAAGATATCACTTGTTCCTCAACATAATGAATGTGATGATCCATGACACTCATCATCATTCTCACCTATGAACGTGTGCCTGACAACCACTTCCGTTCTACCTTAGATTAAGTGGATATCTCTTGGATTCCTTAATCAGAATCTTCGTGGTATAAGATAGAATCCATTGGCGGCCATTCTTGAGAATTCGGAAGGACTAAACCTTGTCTGTGGTATTTTGAGTAGGATTCAGGGATTGAATGACTGTGACGAGCTTCAAACTCGCGATTGTGGGGCGTCAGTGACAGACGCAAAAGAATCACTGGATTCTATTCCGACATGATCGAGAACCGACAGATGAATAGCTGTGCTGTGACAGAGCGCGTTGAACATTTTCACTGAGAGGATGGGACTGTAGCCATTGACAACGGTGATGCCCAACATACAGCTTGCCATGGAAAGGAGTAAGAAGGATTGGATGAAGACAGTAGGAAAGCAGAGAGACGGAAGGGACAAAGCATCTCCATACGCTTATCTGAAATTCTCACCAGTGAATTACATAAGTATCTCTATCTTTATTTTATGTTTTATTCATCTTTTAATTATCAATCCTCCATAACCATTTGAATCTGCCTGACTGAGATTTACAAGATGACCATAGCTTACTTCATACCAACAATCTCCGTGGGATCGACCCTTATTCGCGTAAGGTTTATTACTTGGACGACCCAGTGCACTTGCTGGTTAGTTGTGCGAAGTTGTGATAAAGAGTTGAGATTGCAATTGAGCGTACCATGTTGATGGCGCCATTGATTATCACAATTTCGTGTACCAGTCATCTAGCTGTGCATCTAGAACTATGGGGTCTGGAGGAAAATTCCACTCTGGAGGAATCATAGAAATATAGTCATCAAATAGAACTAGCTTAGCAAACAATGCAAGCTCAGGTGCCACCTGGTTTGCTTGCTGTGCTGGGTTTGGATGTCTGGGTCCATCAGGGAATGGATATTCTGGAGCATCGGGATGAAACCATGATAATGGAAACTTTTAAGGAGCGTCAGGATCAAAGAAAGAGCTATCTAAGGAGTACTGAAAGGGGCGGTCACGTAATACATATAGTGGTATCCGAGGATCCGCTGCTAATACGTAGTAGCTATAAAATACCGTGTCCTCATATATATGGGGCTGCTCTATCTCATAGAAAAGGATGCTCGTCTCTATCTAAAGAGGGAAAGAAAGGGGTAAAAATTGGGGAGTTTTTAGTAAGGTCAAGTTAATTAGTTGAGTTAATTGCTTTCGTCGTTATCACAAGATAGTAAAATATTTCATGAACATAACTAGATAGTAAACAAATAATATAGAAGACAGAGCACAAGAGAAATACAAGAAGCAGAATATAATCATAGAAAATGTACAACAAAGAATGACGCATGTCTAGTCCTAGTGCAGGTCATGAGCTCATTTGTTGGTTACTAACCCACTTCCAACATTACCCAGCAACTGATCCGGGTGTGGCTTTCCAGTTAGTATATGATGAGCGGATAATTTATACGCTTTTTGGCATTGTTTTTAGGTAGTTTTTAGTAAGTTTGAGCTACTTTAAGGGATGTTTTCATTAGTTTTTATGTTAAATTCACATTTCTGGACTTTACTATGAGTTTGTGTGTTTTTCTGTGATTTCAAGTAAATTCTGGCTGAAATTGAGGGACTTGAGCAAAATTCTGAAAAAGGCTGACAAAAGGACTGCTGATGCTGTTGGAATCTGACCTCCCTGCACTTAAAATGGATTTTCTGGAGCTAAAGAACTCCAATTGGCGCGCTCTCAACGGCGTTGGAAAGTAGACATTCAGAGCTTTCCAGCAATATATAATAGTCCATACTTTATTCGGGAATTGACGACGTAACTTGGCGTTGAACGCCAAGTTCATGCTGCTGTCTGGAGTTAAACGCCAGAAAAACGTCATGATCCGGAGTTGAACGCCCAAAACACGTCATAACTCGGAGTTCAACTCCAAGAGAAGCCTCAGCTCGTGGATTGATCAAGCTCAGCCCAAGCATACACCAAGTGGGCCCCGGAAGTGGATTTATGCATCAATTACTTACTCATGTAAACCCTAGTAGCTAGTTTATTTATAAATAGGACTTTTTACCAGTGTATTAGACATCTTGGGACGATTAGTTCTCAGATCATGGGGGCTGGCCATTCGGCCATGCCTGAACCTTTTACTTATGTATTTTCAACGGTGGAGTTTCTGCACACCATAGATTAAGGGTGTGGAGCTCTGCTGTACCTCAAGTATTAATGCAATTCTATTTTCTTTTATTCAAATCTCTCTTATTCTTATTCCAAGATATTCATTCGTACCCAAGAACATGATGAATGTGATGATTATGTGACGCTCATTATCATTCTCACTTATGAACGCACGTGATTGACAACCACTTCCGTTCTACATGCAACAGAGCTTGAATGTGTATCTCTTAGATTCCCCAACAGAATCTTCGTGGTATAAGCTAGATAGATGGCGGCATTTATGAGGATCCGGAAAGTCTCACCTTGTCTGTGGTATTCTGAGTAGGATTCCGGTAATGAATGACCGTGACGTGCTTCAGACTCGCAAGTGCTGGGCGTTAGTGACAGACGCAAAAGAATCAAGGGATTCTATTCCAGTAGGAGCGGGAACCAACCAGTGATTAGCCGTGCTGTGACAGAGTGCGTGAGCGTAGTTTTCACTGCGAGGATGGGATGTAGCCTTCGGCCAGGTGATGCCTCCAGACGATTAGCCATGCGAGTGACAGCCGCAGAGGATCATTTTCCCGAGAGGATTCAAAGTAGCCATCGTCGAACGGAGTAAGAAGGATTGAGTTGAAGCAGTGGGAAAGCAGGCGTTCTTGAGCCATACAGTATCTCCATTCGCTTATCTGAAATTCCCACCAATGAATCTGCATAAGTATCCTATCCCTTTTATTATTTCTATTTTCTTATTTCTATTTTCGAAAACCCATAAACCAATTTAATCTGCCTAACTGAGATTTACAAGGTGACCATAGCTTGCTTCATACCAACAATCTCTGTGGGATCGACCCTTACTCGCGTAAGGTTTATTACTTGGACGACCCAGTACACTTGCTGGTTAGTTGAACGGAGTTGTGTCCACTCGTTCCAATTTTAAATTCCATAAAAGTACAACTTAAAGAATAGTGATCACAATTTCGTCCACCAGTATACCTATTGTAAACCTCTTGTCTTACAGTGTGGCTTTCTCTAGCGGATTACATATTCATATCCTCTGTAAGCAACCTCTGTAATACAGGTGCGGCATTCTAGTCGTGTATGATTTGATATCCTCTGTAAGCGACCCCAGGTCTTAGCTTACAGGTGCATCCCTCTGTGGCTGTGTAGCCCTAGAAAGCATTCTTAGTGGTTGCACCATGATGAGCGGATAATTTATACGCTTTTTGGCATTGTTTTTAGGTAGTTTTTAGTAGGATCTAGCTACTTTTAGGAATGTTTTCATTAGTTTTTATGCTAAATTCACATTTCTGGACTTTACTATGAGTTTGTGTATTTTTCTGTTATTTCAGGTATTTTTTGGCTGAAATTGAGGGACCTGAGCAAAACTCTGATAGGAGGCTGACAAAGGACTGCTGATACTGTTGGAATCTGACATCTCTACACTCAAAATGGATTTTATGGAGCTATAGAACTCCAAATGGCGCGCTCTCAACGGATTTGGAAAGTAGACATCTAGAGCTTTCCAGAAACATATAATAGTCTATACTTTATTTGAGATTTGATGACGTAAACTGGCGCTCAATGCCAGTTCTATGCTGCATTCTGGAGTCAAACACCAGAAACACGTCACGAACCAGAGTTGAACGCCCAAAACACGTTACAACTTGGCGTTCAACTCCAAGAGAAGCCTCAGCTCGTGGATAGATCAAGCTCAGCCTAAGCATACACCAAGTGGGCCCCAGAAGTGAATTTATGCATCAATTACTTACCTCTGTAAACCCTAGTAGCTAGTTTAGTATAAATAGAACTTTTTACTTGTTTATTAGATATCCTGGATTGTATTTTTGATCCTGTGATCACGTTTTGGGGGCTGGCCTCACGGCCATGCCTGGACCTTCATCACTTATGTATTTTCAATGGTGGAGTTTCTACACACCATAGATTAAGGGTGTGGAGCTCTGTTGTACCTCACGTTTCAATGCAATTACTACTATTTTCTATTCAATTCGATTTATTTCTGTTCTAAGATATTCGTTGCACTTCAACATGATGAATGTGATGATCCGTGACACTCATCATCATTCTCACCTATGAACGCGTGACTGACAACCACTTCCCTTCTACCTTAGATCGGGCGCATATCTCTTAGATTCCTTGACCAGAATCTTCGTGGTATAAGCTAAAATTGATGGCGGCATTCATGGGAATCCGGAAAGTCTAACCTTGTCTGTGGTATTCTGAGTAGGATTCTGGGATTGAATGACTGTGACGAGCTTCAAACTCCTGAAGGCTGGGCGTTAGTGACAGACGCAAAAGAATCACGGGATTCTATTCCAACCTTATTGAGAACCGACAGATGATTAGCCGTGCTGTGACATAGCATTTGGACCATTTTCACTGAGAGGATGGGATGTAGCCATTGACAATAGTGATGCCCTACATACAACTTGCCATAGAAAGGAGTAAGAAGGATTGGATGAAAGTAGTAGGAAAACAGAGATTCAACAGGGACAAGCATCTCCATACACTTGGCTGAAATTTCCACCATTGAATTACATGAGTAACTGTATCTTTATTTTTTGTTTATTTTATTATTTTTATTTAAACCAATAATCTCTTAAATTAGTTAAATCCACCTGACTGGGATTTACAAGATGACCATAGCTTGCTTCATACCAACGATCTCTGTGGGATCGACCCTTACTCATGTAAGGTATTACTTGGACGACCCAGTGCACTTGCTAGTTAGTTGTGCGGAGTTGTGACTAAGTGTAATTCATGTGTGAGAGCTACCAAGTCATTGGAGCCATTGTTGATGATCACAATTTCGTCCACCAAGGTTTTGGCGCCGTTGCCGGGGATTGTTCGAGTCTGGACAACTGACGGTTCATCTTGTTGCTCAGATTAGGTAATTTTCTTTTCAAAAACTTTTCAAAAATCTTTCAAAAAAATTTTTATTCCTATTTTCGAAAATTTTTTTAAAATAAATCATTCTATGGCTTCAGAACATTTAAAGAATGAATTCTAGAGTTTCATGAAGCATGTTGAATCCTGGCTAGCTGCAAAGCCATATTCAAACTCCTTTGGAATTGATCTTCAACTAATCACCACAATGCATGTAATTCCATCCTAAAGCTGACTGGCAATTAAGCCATGTCCAATCCTTTGATTGGAGCTTTGGGCTAATATTGAAAGATTCCTGGAATTCTTCTTAAAGATTTTGAATTTCTTATTTTCTTTTTTCTATATCTTTTTCAAAAAAATAAAATAAAATACAAAAAAATAAAAAAAATTCAAAAATATTTTGTGTTTCTTGTTTCAGTCTTGAGTCAATTTTTAAGTTTGGTGTCAATTGCATATCCATATTGTTCTTGCTTTTTTTTTCCGAAAAATTCATGCATTCATGGTGTTCTTCATGATCTTCAAAGTTGTTCTTGGTAAGTCTTCTTGTTTGATCTTGATGTTTTCTTGTTTTGTATATTTTGTTGTTTTTCATATGCATTTTCTGTTTGTTAGAGTCCAAGCATTAAAGAATTTTAAGTTTGGTGTCTTGCATGTTTTCTTTGCATCAAAATTTTTTTAAAAATATGTTCTTGATGTTCATCATGATCTTCAAAGTGTTCTTGGTGTTCATCTTGACATTCATAGTGTCCTTGCATGCATCTTGTGTTTTGATCCAAAATTTTTATATTTTGGGTCATATTTGTGTTTTTCTCTCTCATAATTAAAAATTCAAAAATACAAAAATATATATTTTCCTTAATTTTCTCATAATTTTCAAAAATTTGAGTTGACTTAGTAAAAAATTTTTAAAATTAGTTGTTTCTTACAAGTCAAGTCAAATTTTCAATTTTAAAAAATCCTATCTTTTCAAAACTTTTTCAAAAATCAAATCTTTTTCATTTTTATCTTATGATTTTCGAAAATTTAAAAAAATTTTTCAAAAATCTTTTTCTTAATTTTATCTTTATTTTCGAAAATTATGCTAACAATTAATGTGATTAATTCAAAAATTTGAAGTTTGTTACTTTCTTGTTAAGAAAGGTTCAATCTTTAAATTCTAGAATCATATCTTTTAGTTTCTTGTTAGTCAAGTAATTAATTTTAATTTTAAAAATTAAATCTATGTTATCTTATCTTTTATATCATATCTTTTTCAAAATTTTATCTTTTTCAAAAATTTGATTTTAAAATATCTTATCTAACTTCTTATCTTCTTATCTTTTCAAATTTGATTTTAATATCTTTTTCAACTAACTATTTGACTTTTTGTTTGTTTCTTATCTTTTTCAAAACCACCTAACTACTTCTCCCTCTCTAATTTTCAAAAATATCTCATCTCTTTTTCAAAATTATTTTTAATTAATTAACTAATTATTTTACAATTTTAATTTTAATTCTATCTCATCTTTAATTTTCGAAAATCATTAACTCCTTTTCAAAATTCATCTTCTTCTATTTATTTATTTATTTACTAACACTTCTCTTCACCACTCTTCATCTCCAATCACTGCTTCTACCCTCACCTTTGTGTTTGGGTTCTTCTTCACTTTTATTCCTTTCTTCTTCTACTAATAATAAGGATTCTCTTTACTGTGACATAGAGGATTCCTCTTCTTTTCTTGTTCTCTTCTCTTTCATATGAGCAGGAACAAGGAAAAAGGCACTCCTGTTGAAGTTAATCCTGAACCTGAAAGGACTCTGAAGAGGAAACTAAGAGAAGCTAAATTACAACAATCCAGAGGAAACCTTTCTAAAATTTTCGAACAAGAGAAGGAGATGGCAGCCAAACCCAACAACAATAATGCAAGGAGGATGCTTGGTGATTTTACTAAACCCACATCAAAGTTTGATGGAAGAAGCATCTCAATTCCTGCCATTGGAGCAAACAATTTTGAGCTGAAACCTCAATTAGTTGCTTTAATGCAACAGAACTACAAGTTTCATGGACTTCCATCTGAAGATCCTTACCAGTTTTTAACTGAGTTCTTGCAGATTTGTGAGACTGTTAAGACGAATGGAGTAGATCCAGAAGTCTACAGGCTCATGCTTTTCCCTTTTGCTGTAAGAGACAAAGCTAGAACATGGTTGGACTCACAACCTAAAGATAGCCTGAACTCCTGGGATAAGCTGGTCACGGCCTTCTTGGATAAATTCTTTCCTCCTCAAAAGCTGAGCAAGCTTAGAGTGGATGTTCAGACCTTCAAGTAAAAAGATGATAAATCCCTCTATGAAGCTTGGGAAAGATACAAGTAGATGACCAAAAAGTGTCCTTTTGACATGTTTTCAGAATGGACCATATTAGATATATTCTATTATGGTTTATCTGAGTTTTCCAAAATGTCATTGGACCATTCTGCAGGTGGATCCATTCATCTAAAGAAAACGCCTGCAGAAGCTCAAGAATTTATTGACATGGTTACAAATAACCAATTCATGTACACTTCTGAGAGGAATTTCATGAATAATGGAACGCCTCAGAGGAAGGGAGTTCTTGAAATTGATGCTCTGAATGCCATATTGGCTTAGAACAAAGTGTTGACTCAACAGGTCAACATGATTTCTCAAAGTCTGAATGGATGGCAAAATGCATCCAACAGTACTAAAGATGCATCTTCTGAAGAAGAAGCTTATGATTTTGAGAACCCTGCAATAGCAGAGGTAAATTACATGGGTGAACCTTATGGAAACACCTATAATTCATCATGGAGAAATCATCCAAATTTCTCTTGGAAGGATCAACAAAAGCCTCAACAAGGCTTTAATAATGGTGGAAGAAACAGGTTTAGCAATAGCAAGCCTTTTCCATCATCTTCTTAGCAATAGATAGAGAATTCTGAGCAGAGCTCCTCTAATTTAGCAAATATAGTCTCTGATCTGTCTAAGGTCACTTTAAGTTTCATGAGTGAAACAAGGTCCTCCATCAGAAATTTGGAGGCACAAGTGGGCCAGGTGAGTAAGAAAGTAACTGAAACTCCTCCTAGTACTCTCCTAAGCAATACAGAAGAGAATCCAAAGAGAGAGTGCAAGGCCATTGATATAGTCAATATGGCCGAATGCAGAGAGGGAGGAAAGGACGAAAATCCTAGTGAGGAAGACCTCCTGGGACATCCTATGAGAAAGAAGGAGTCCTCTATTGAGGACCTAAAGGAATCTGAGGCTCATATAGAGACCATAGAGATTCCATTAAACCTTCTTCTGCCATTCATGAGCTCTGAAGACTATTCTTCCTCTGAAAAGGATGAAGATGTAACTGGAGAGCAAGTTGCTCAATATTTTGGAGCTATCATGAAGCTGAATGCCAAGTTGTTTGGTAATGAGACTTGGGAAGGTGAACCTCCCTTGCTCATTAGTGAACTAGATACATGGGTTCAGCAAACATTACCTCAAAAGAGACAAGATCCTGGCATATTCTTAATACCCTGTATCATAGGCACCATGACCTTTAACAAGGCTCTATGTGACCTAGGGTCAAGCATAAATCTTATGCCTCTCTCTGTAATGGAGAAGCTGGGGATCATTGAGGTACATCCTGCCTTATTCTCATTCCAATTGGCAGACAAGTCAGTAAGATAAGCTTATGGATTAGTAGAGGATGTGTTGGTAAAGGTTAAAGGCCTTTACATTCATGTTGATTTCATAATCTTAGACACTAGGAAGGAGCAGGATGAATGCATCATCCTTGGAAGACCTTTCCTAGCCACAACAGAAGCTGTGATAGATGTTAACAGAGGAGAATTACTCCTTCAATTGAATGGGGACTACCTTGTGTTTAAGGCACATGGCTATGCTTTTGTAACAAGGGAGAGTAAGCATGTAGAGCTTCTCTCAGTACAGAGTCAAACAGAGCCCCCACAATCAAACTCTAAGTTTGGTGTTGGGAGGCCACAACCAAACTCTAAGTTTGGTGTTGAGAAGACCCCATATTCAAACTCTAAGTTTGGTGTTCAGAGGCCTTCATCATGCTCTGAACTTCTGTGAGGCTCCATGAGAGCCCACGGTCAAGCTAGTGACATTAAAGTAGCGCTTATTAGGAGGCAACCCAATTTTTATTTATCTAATTTTATTTTATTTTCATTGTTCTTTTATGTTTTATTAGGTTCATCATCATGTGGAGTCACGAAAAAATATTAAAATTAAAAAGAGAATAAAAAACAGCAGAAGAAAAATCACACCCGGGAGGAAAAACTTACTGGCGTTTAAACGCCAGTAAGGAGCATCTGGCTGGCATTCAACGCTAGAACAGAGCATGAATCTGGCGCTGAATGCCAGAAACAAGCATGGAACTGGCATTCAACGCCAGAAACATGCTGCACATGGGCGTTGAACGCCCAGAACATGCGTCACCACGGCATTTAAACGCCAGAATTGTATGCAAAGGCATTTTACATGCCTAATTGGTGCAGGGATGTAAATCCTTGACACCTCAGGATCTGTGGACCCCACAGGATCATCTCAGGATCTGTGGACCCCACAGGATCCCCACCTACCTCAACTCACCTTCTCCCTTCTTCACCAATCACCTTAATCCCTCTTCGCCATCATCTCTTCACCATTCACATCCATCCATCCTCCCCACCCAAACCCACCATACATGGCTGAAACAAAAACATCTCTCCCTCTCCCCCATATCTTCTTCTCCTTCTTCTATTCTTTCTTCTTTTGCTCGAGGGCGAGTAACGTTCTAAGTTTGGTGTGATAAAAGCATAGCTTTTCTGCTTTTCTTGCTTTTCCATAACCATTGATGGCACCTAAGGCCAGAGAAACCTCAAAAAAAAAAGAGAAAAGAAAGAGAAGAGAAAAGAGAAGACAAAAGCTTCCACCTCTAAGTCATGGGAGATAGAGAGATTCATCTCAAGGGTCCATAGCTCAGTAGAAGAGCATTTGACTGCACATCAAGAGAGCATAAGGAATTCCCTCATCAAGAAATCCCTGAGATACCTCAGGGGATACATGTTCCTCCACATAATTATTGGAAGCAACTAAGGATAGGAACACCAAAATCACTAGGGATCATGCAACAGAAGCAAGGAAGAGACATAAAGGAGCTCAAAAAGCACCATTGGACCTTCAAAAGGCGCCACCCTCACTAAGGTGGACTCATTCCTTAACTTCCTTGTTCTTATCTCTCTATTTTTCGTTTTTATCTATGTTTTGTGTCTCTACTTCATGATCATTAGTATGTAGTAACTATGTCTTAAAGCTATGAATAAATTCCATAAATCCTTCACCTCTCTTAAATGAAAAATGTTTTTAAATTCAAAAGAACAAGAAGTACATAAATTTCAAAAATTGTCCTTGAATTTAGTTTAATTATATTGATGTGGTGACAATACTTTTTATTTTCTGAATGAATGCTTGAACAGTGCATAATTTTGATCTTGTTGTTTATGAATGTTAAAATTTTTGGCTCTTGAAAGAATGATGAACAAAGAGACATGTTATTGATGATCTGAAAAAACATGAAATTGATTCTTGAAGCAAGAAAAAAGCACTGAAAAAACAAAAGCTTGCGAATAAAAAATTATTGGCGAACAAAAAATTTAGAAAGAAAAAGAAAAAGCAAGAAGAAAAAGCCAATAGCCCTTAAAACCAAAAGGCAAGGGTAAAAAGGATCCAAGGCTTTGAGCATCAATGGATAGGAGGGCCCAAGGAAATAAAATCTAGGCCTAAGCGGCTAAATCAAGCTGTCCCTAACCATGTGCTTGTGGCATACAGGTCCAAGTGAAAAGCTTGAGACTGAGTGGTTAAAGTCGTGATCCAAAGCAAAAAGAGTGTGCTTAAGAGCTCTGGACACCTCTAACTGGGGACTCTAGCAAAGCTGAGTCACAATCTGAAAAGGTTCACCCAGTCATGTGTCTGTGGCATTTATGTATCCGGTGGTAATACTAGAAAACAAAGTGCTTAGGGCCACCGCCAAGACTCATAAAAGTAGCTGTGTTCAAGAATCAACATACTTAACTAGGAGAATCAATAACACTATCCGAAATTCTAATTTCCTAGAGAAGCCAATCATTCTGAACTTCAAAGGAAAAAGTGAGATGCCAAAACTGTTCAGAAGCCAAAAAGCTACAAGTCCCGCTCATCTAATTAGAATTAATATTCATTGATATTTTGGAATTTATAGTATATTCTCTTCTTTTTATCCTACTTGATTTTCAGTTGCTTGGGGACAAGCAACAATTTAAGTTTGGTATTGTGATGAGCGGATAATTTATATGCTTTTGGCATTGTTTTTAGGTAGTTTTTAGTAGGATCTAGCTACTTTTAGGGATGTTTTCATTAGTTTTTATGCTAAATTCACATTTCTGGACTTTACTATGAGTTTGTGTGTTTTTCTGTGATTTCAGGTATTTTCTGGCTGAAATTGAGGGACCTGAGCAAAACTCTGATAGGAGGCTGACAAAAAACTGCTGATGCTGTTGGAATCTGACCTCTCTGCTTTCAAAATGGCTTTTCTGGAGCTACAGAACTCCAAATGAGGCGCTCTCAATGGCGTTGGAAACTAGACATCCAGAGCTTTCCAGAAATATATAATAGTCAATACTTTATTGGATATTTGATGACGTAAATGGGCACTCAACGCCAGTTTCATGCTGCATTCTGGAGTCAAACGCCAGAAACACGTCACGAACCAGAGTTGAACGCCCAAAACACATTACAACTTGGTGTGCAACTCCAAGAGAAGCCTCAGCTCGTGGATAGATCAAGCTCAGCCCAAGCACACACAAAGTGGGCCCCGGAAGTGAATTTATGCATCAATTACTTACCTCTGTAAACCCTAGTAGCTAGTTTAGTATAAATAGAACTTTTTACTAGTTTATTAGATATCCTGGATTGTATTTTTGATCCTGTGATCACGTTTTGGGGGCTGGCCTCTCGGCCATGCCTGGACCTTCATCACTTATGTATTTTCAACGGTGGAGTTTCTACACACCATAGATTAAGGGTGTGGAGCTCTGCTGTACCTCAAGTTTCAATGCAATTACTACTATTTTCTATTCAATTCGATCATTTCTGTTATAAGATATTCGTTGCACTTCAACATGACAAATGTGATGATCCGTGACACTCATCATCATTCTCACCTATGAACGCGTGACTGACAACCACTTCCGTTCTATCTTAGACCGGGCACATATCTCTTAGATTCCTTGACCAGAATCTTCGTGGTATAAGCTAGAATTGATGGCGGCATTCATGGGAATCCAGAAAGTCTAACCTTGTCTGTGGTATTCCGAGTAGGATTCCGGGATTGAATGAATGTGACGAGCTTCAAACTCCTGAAGGCTGGGCATTAGTGACAGACACAAAAGAATCACGGGATTCTATTCCAACCTGATTGAGAACCGACAGATGATTAGCCGTGCTGTGACAGAGCATTTGGACCATTTTCACTGAGAGGATTGGATGTAGCCATTGACAACGGTGATGCCTTACATACAGCTTGCCATAGAAAGGAGTAAGAAGGATTGGATGAAAGCAGTAGGAAAGCAGAGATTCAACAGGGACAAGCATCTCCATACACTTGTCTGAAATTCCCACCATTGAATTACATGAGTAACTCTATCTTTATTTTCTGTTTATTTTATTATTTTTATTTAAACCAATAATCTCTTAAATTATTTAAATCCACCTGACTGGAATTTACAAGATGACCATAGCTTGCTTCATACCAACAATCTCCGTGGGATCGACCCTTATTCACGTAAGGTATTACTTGGACGACCCAGTGCACTTGCTGGTTAGTTGTGCGGAGTTGTGACTAAGTGTAATTCACGTGTGAGAGCTACCAAGTCATTGGAGCCATTGTTGATGATCACAATTTCGTCCACCACACCACCATCTATCTGACTACCTCCTTGCAGCAGATAACCAATATATCATTCGCATTGCTCATCAATAGTTCCACATTCTTATTCTTTATCTTTTTCTTTCTTGTCTCTTCATTCTATTCAAGTCTCCTTCTTTAATATTCATATCGTTATTTCCTGTTCACTTTCTTAACTGATTCTTATATTTTCCTTAGTGTTCTTCCTATTATTTATCTCTGTCTCTTTAATATGTTCTTACCACTTATTAAATGTTTTATGAAAGAATTTGTAAGATTCTGGGTTTAAAATTATCTTCATAAAGCTTTTAAGAAAACTTGTATTTTTACCACTTTTTACTAAAATTTTTGTAAATTACATAATAATATCATACTTTTTTTATTAAAGTTCATTTAATAATGTTTTAATCTTAAACTTTTGAAAATTTTATTTTGAACCCCCAAACTTTTAGAAATAGTACTTTAACCTCCTAACTTTTGAAAATTATACTTTGACTCCCAAACTTTTATTTAATTAACTTTCAACTCCAAAAATTTCAAACATTGTTCTTCAAGAAACCGAACTAACATCATCAAACATTCATCAAATTTTCACTTGATATTTAACTAGTTTTTCAATCTCTTAGGTAACCAATTTTTCTCAAGTTTTTTAATCACTTTCTAGCCACTAATTTATATCAATTTCATCAAGATTCTAGATTATAAATAGCCTTAAAATAGGACTGGACAATTCAGTTTTTCAACAGCACCTTAGAACCAAATTGTTTAGCTCAAAAATCACAAAGTTTCATCAATAATCAAGCAATTAAACATTCAATTTCAAGCACAAATCAATAGTCCAGAAATCACACAACATGAACACAATTAATCAAGAATAATTTTACTAAATCCTACCCCTTGTTGCTGCCTCCAAACCAGTTGCACAAGAGAGCTTCCTAGTTCACTTTTTTACCTAGTTTTTAATCAAAAAACAACTTTAAAACCCTGGATGCACACATGATCGAACCATCAATAGTAGGTTTAGTAGGATTTTCACACCTTAATCTTGCTAGAATGGAGATTCCTTGGCTCACAAGTAAACTAGACAAGAGATCTAAAGAGAAACATAAAAAGAACTAGTTTAAGGATAGCACTCATGGCCGAACAGAACATGGAGGATGAACAGCCAGCATACCTGATTTCGATCCATGAAAAGTGATATGAATTTGAAGAGGAAGAAGAGAGGAACACCTTAATCGGTTTAGAATTTTGATTGGAGTTTTAGTGAGTGAAATAACCCATCTTAAAGCTCGAGTATTCATGGAGGTTTTCTTTCTTTCTAAATTTTTGTTGGAAGGAGAAGAAGAGAGTAGCTGATGTAGTGTCAATTAGTTAGGGATGGCCATGGCTTAAGGGTGCTTAGTCACCTTAAGCTGCTATCAAAAATATCTCAGGAGGATAATTACTAAAACTAGATGTATTAAGACACAAATGACAATACATCTAGAGATCAACATATGAGCTACTAGTATAAATGACACTAGTAACATGATAATCATGGAGATAAGCCTCAATGTAGTCCCTGAAGTTGCACTCGAGTCTCATAGTAGTCCCTGAACTTAAAAGTTCCTCAAAATTATCCCCGAACTTGCACTCCAGGACTCAAAGTGGTCTTTCCGGAAATTTCAGCACACGTGGCACAACCGAAAAGCTTAGCTGGCAGCGTTGATGACACGTGGGACTCACAACGGCTAGCTGATGTGGTAGAGTAAACTCTTACGACTCAATTTGGTCCCTCGGGTGAAGTTAAAACCCTAATCCCCTTTTTTGACGGCCACATTGTTCACTCTGCTGTCTCCTCGTCGATGCTGTGTTCTTCTGTTCTCCCTCTCTAAAGCCCGAAGGTTATGGCTAGCACGAGCAACGCAGTTGGGAGCTCGAACAACCCATGATCGTTTGGAAGCATCATGAGGAGAATGAACAGAAACAGAGAAGCTCGTTTGCCAAAAATGAAAAAAAAAATCATGGGAAGCCTGGTTTCTCTGAAAGAGGTAAGCCAAAAATGAAAAAAAAATGTGGTTCCTCTATTTTTTTTATATTGTTGTTAATCTAATATTCACAAAAGTTCAGGCCGTTTTCTTATTGTAATTGGTGGGTATGAACGCCTCTATTCTGTTCTCTGTGCTAGGGTTTGATCACTACTGGCTTTCGTAGTGGTTTGGCCAAGAATATTGTAGAGTATGAGTGTTTCTTGTGTTTTGATGATATGAAAACATGTTCTTTATGTGTTATGGTTTATTGCTCTTGGTGGAGGAGTTTCCAAACTATTAATGTGTTTCAGGACAATAACTCTGATCAATGAATTTGTTAAACGGAGTTTGCATGATCACAGTAGAAGTAAAGATCTTTTGGGAGTTAAAATTTTTTGTAACTCTGATAATGGATTCTGAATTTGACTGATGTACCTAATTGCCTTTCTTTGTATTGGGTTGGTTTAGTTAAACTGAATGTAATATGTAATGCTGTTTAGTTAAAATAAGTGTGTGATCATAAAGGATTCTTGCATACATAAGTTAGAGTAATATAAAGTAAGTTTTGCAATTGCTAATAAAGTTAACTTAGCTATTGGAATAGTCAAATTATTTGATGAATTTGGTCTGGACTAGTGGATTTGTTGTGGAAATGGGTATGTAAATTTGAATGGTTTGATCCACCAAGATTGAAGTTAGTGTCTAGAGAACTGCTATCCTTAGTTACACCAAAATAATATTCTTGATTTCACACTTTCTTATGTTCACATGACACAAATCATTAGCAACATGATCAAAATAAAGGTGAAATATCATATAATTTAACAGTTAACAACTAACAAAGTTAGGCACTCTATTCAATACCCCGGTCCACAATAACCTTTTCTAATAAAAATTTTGAAAAAGAAAACCACAAAATAATAGAAGACTTAACTTATATTGTTAATTTGAATATAGTGATAATATATCACAGTGAAATATTAGAGGAAGAAGGAGAGGTAGAAAAGCAAGGGAGAGTTGCTTTTGTTGCCAACTGTCAAGTAATGAAAAGGAGAGAGTGAGAGTGATCATGAAAATGCTAGAAGAAGATTAGGACTGAATCAATGCTATGATATGAAGAAGATAACAGATGCCATTTAATGAGCTTTCATTAACTACTATTTACCATTACTATTTCTAGATGGTTTTTCTTGTTTCATCTCCACCTTCAGTGTTGTATATTATTTTATTATTTTTTAACCTCTCTAGTTAGTGATTACTTTAGCTCCAAATTTGACATATTTTCTTTATTTCTGTGTGTCTTTTTTGTTGGTAGTAAGTTGTAGTTGTATATATATATATTTTCCTCAGTTGCAAAAGAAAAAAAAGGGTCTTGGTCTTAGGTTTTGTGGGGAACTACACGAAGAGTGAAGTTTGGTGCCTGTTCTTGTAATTTATTTGCCAGTTTGATTTAAGGCACATATTGCTGATTATATATACTGAATTAATCTTGGACTGATTATATGATGTTAATACACTGGGCTGCTGTCTATATATGCAGAATTAATCCTGGACTGATTATATGCTGCATAATATTCTGTCAATCTATTGTTACTCATTTATCCTGTTCTGCATAATGTTCTGTAACAGTGCTGTGTAGGAACTAGTTTGATGTCACTTACATAAGTCTAGGGACTAGTTTGATGTCACTTGAACAAGTCTAGGGACTATTTTGATGTCACTTATATAACTGTAGGGACAGTTTTGCTGCCCGAAAATAACTATCTGACCCCTTCTTTGGTATCTGAAACAGGGCCTTATAAATGCAGTTAAGGAGATTTTTTCAAATGTCCATCATAGATTCTGTGTTTGGCATCTGTGGAAGAACTTCAATAAGCAATGGAAGGATCTCAAACTTAGAGGGCTACTTTGGGATTGTGCAAGGTGTACTAGCAAAGATGGCTTCCTTGATATCATTAAAAAGATTGAAAGGGTTAATAAGAAAGCCTGGGAATATTTGAACAAGTGGCCCTATGCAAGGTGCAACACAGGAAACTGTTACAAGGCTTGCAAATTTCATGAAGTTTGTGCCCAACCCTGGATTCAAGGCACCCAGGCACAAAAAATGAAGATTAGGATGATTATGTTTAGGAAAAGCAGGCTGTTTTTCTTGTATCTATTTTGTTGATGCTGTTTACAATGCCTAAAACATTGTCCCAGTGTTGAGAATTTTAGTATTTGAATTTTATCAGGTCAATATGTCAACAACTTTGATATACTTGGTGTTTTGGCTCTATAATGTCTTTTTTGAATCAAACATTACCAATATGAATTATGAATTATGAATTATGACTTTATTGAATTGAGTTTTCTTAGCCTTTTGTTTATATCTTATCCTCTGTTACAGACTTAAGAGTAGTTCAAATCCTGTCCATTTCTATTTCATTGAAAAGAAGTCCAGGATCAAAAGTATGCATATAATCAAACACTTTAATTTCCATTTTTTTCAAACAAAAGGATAGGAACAAGTACATGAACAAGGAATGCATATAACATGCATGTCATTTGTTTTTTGCTAGATACAGTTGACCCTGCTGTCTATCCAGCTTTAATACAAGAACACCAATTATAATCAGCAGCATGAACACAAACATCAAAATTTCCCCCATTTTTAGAACCCTAATTTCAGCTTCTAATTTACCAAATTTCCAAACCATCTTCATCTTCCATTCTTCATCATCAACTGAATGTCTTGTTCTATCATCACATGGCATGGCATCTTCCAAAACTTTATCAACCCACATAAACAATCTACACTATTTCTTACCCACAATATGCACATCAAAGAAAATTCAATCAGCAAAATTTATATCCATAAATACAGCAATCAACAACAATAATACTTACATTGTAGTTTGGACAACCCAGGAACGGTCTCCCTGGATTAGAATCCGTCCCTGACCACCGCAGCACTGGTCTCGACCTGCAGGCACACCATTCTGGCAAACGAGCTTCTCTGTTTTTGTTCATTCTCCTCATGATGCTTCCAAACGATCGTGGGTTGTTCGAACTCCCAGCTGCATTGCTCGTGCTAGCCATAACCTTCGGGTTTCAGAGAGGGAGAACAGAAGAACACAGCACCAACGAAGAGACAGCAGAGTGAACAATGTGGCCTTCAAAAAAAGGGATTAGGGTTTTAACTTCACCTGAGGTACCAAATTGAGTCGGAAGAGTTTACTCTGCCACATCAGCTAGCCGTTGTGAGTCCTACGTGTCACCAATGCTGCCAGCTAAGCTTTCCGGTTGCGCCGCGTGTGCTGAAATTGCCAGAAGGACCACTTTGAGTCCTGGAGTACAAGTTCGGGGATGACTCTGAGGAACTTTTAAGTTCAAGGACTACTATGAGGCTCGAGTGCAACTTCAAGGACTACATTGAGGCTTATCTCGAAAATCATGAGAATAGAAGATATATAATGAAGCATTAGCATAGCTAAGTTCATCAGAAAGTGCTGGCATTAACCTGCACTAGTAGATTCTGAGCTCGGTTATTATATTATTGAACTTATCTTCTATTTTAACTAAAACAGGTCAAATAATATTAGAATAATACTATAGTAGGTAAAATAATCATATAAAAATATTATATTATTATTTATTTTCTCTTGAGATTCGAGTCTGGCTCATCAAACTGAGTCTAACCTCGGAAATCAGAATTTTGAAATTCCTAGCCGAAGCGGCTCAAAAACTAGGTTTTTTCACAACTAAATCAACGAGCTTAGCTCAATAGAGGTGCTTGCTTGTTGATGATGCAGTGATGATGCAAATGGAGGTGCCTGATGATGCAGTTGATAATCCATTTCTTTAGGAAAAAATCCCATCTTTTGGAGAATTAAGTCATTACAATCAAGATGTGTACTAAAGATCAGAACTTTTATTTTGAAGATGGTACAGCAGGGATTATCAATCACAGAGAGGCTCCACCAACGTCTTTCCAAAGTGAACAAACTTTGTCCCAAATGCTCTGAAACGACATAAACTACCTTTCATGCGTTGATCTTCTATTCAAAAACACAGCAGGTGTGGAATATGTCGTAGGTAGCAAGTGTAATCCCAATAAATCAGACATTGGAACCATGGCATTGGTGACTCGTATTAGTTGAGAATCTCAGTAAAAATGGGGGAGCAAAGAAAAGAATGGCGCAAATAGCATACTTACTCTGGCACTTATGGCTAGCGAGAAATTCATTGATTTTTAAATGGAAGAGACTTGAGATGGGAAAAATTCCCAAGCACTCACATTTGAAGAAAAGTATTTCAGACATGGAAGGCACAACACCTTCTTTGCACAAAGATAAGAGAAATTAGGGCTTCTCTATAATTTCAATCTCATTATTAGTCTTTTTGTCATTTGAGTCAGTTTGGGAGATCCCCAATTTTCTATTACCTATTAAGTCCTTATGCACTACACAGTAAAACAAGTTATAATTTATTTTTTCTATTTGGAATAATACCATTGTAATGTCTTTGAAAAAAACTATTATTTAAATTAGTTACTCAATAGAGATAAGTAGATAATAATTAAATTGTCTCTCAATTTTTAACACATAATTAAATTTGTCCTTAAGAAAGGGACCACATTAATTAAAAAATGCTATGTTCAAGCTTACCTAATGGCTAATGGCATACCACGTATAAGTTAACATTTCACATCATCTTTTTGTTAATACCTTTAATTGGTCAACTGGTGGAGAGATTAACTTAATTGACAGTTTAATATTGAAGAATCAATTTGATCATCCATGAAAACTTAAAAATTATGTAGGGATAATATTGTACTTAATGGAATTTTAGAATTACTCACTTATATAAATAACACTATCATATTATTTAGTTTCCAAACTCACTAACACTTTCTAAAATAATATGGAAAAGAATAAGGTTTTAATTTATGTGCTTTTTCATTATGTGGAATACACTAAAATTTCATAACATACATATCCGTATATAGGAAAAATTTATAAATGTTCATGAGTTATTTGAAATAATGAGATCCACAGTTATACTGGGTCGGCGAGCTCCACGGTATTCGGTTCGGTTGGATGATTGATGGGGAATGACCTGCAAAGACACTCCGATGCTGTAGTCATAATGGATCTTAGAAGTGGAGTTTTATGGATGAGTGTTACGTACCGGGGGAGCCTGCAGCTTCCTTTTATATAGGTTTGGTCATCTTATCTTATTTTTTAGTTAGTTAGGATATAATCGATATTTGAATTAGAACATGCGTTAGTGATCCGATGAGTCGCTAGGTGCTGGGATCTTGGGCTTGAGGGGGTGATCCAAATTTTTGGACTGAGCCGTTGTAAGGCTATACGAGTCAAAATCCGAGTCCATAACTATAACACCCTTACTTTCAACACCTCATGATCGTACTAAAAGCTCAGGCGTTTCTTGCCTATAACCCTTTAATTTGATACTATATTTATTTAATATTGAGCCCCGAATCTTTAATTATGAAAACGAAAAGTCTTTACTTTAAAATCACATAGTTATATAGATGCATATTCACATAATAATAAATACATAGACTTATCCAAAACTAATATACAGGTCATGCCCCTCAAAAATTAAAAATGACAAATGATGAGGGGTAAAATAAAATCTAAGACTATATCAAATACATATAATGAAAACATATATACTTAAAGCTCCGTAGTTCAATCGCGACTTCATGCCAAAGCTTCATGAACCTGTCACTGAAAAGAAACTCTATAGGAGAGTGAGAACATCATTGATGAGCGGATAATTTATACGCTTTTTGGCATTATTTTTAGTATGTTTTTAGTATAATCTAGTTAGTTTTTAGTATATTGTTATTAGTTTTTAGTTAAAATTCACTTTTCTGGACTTTACTATGAGTTTGTGTGTTTTTCTGTGATTTCAGGTATTTTCTGGCTGAAATTGAGGGTCCTGAGCAAAAATCTGATTCAGAGACTGAAAAGGACTGCAGATGCTGTTGGATTCTGACCTCCCTGCACTCGAAGTGGATTTTCTAGAGCTACAGAAGCCCAATTGGCGCGCTCTCAACGGCATTGGAAAGTAGATATCCTGGGCTTTCCAGCAATGTATAATAGTCCATACTTTGCCCGGATTTGATGGCCCAAACCGGCGTGGCAAATCAGCTTCAGAAATTCCAGCGTTTAACGCTGGAACTGGCATAAAACATGGAGTTAAACGCCCAAACTGGCATAAAAGCTGGCGTTTAACTCCAGAAAAGGTCTCTACACAAAAATGCTTCATTGCTCAGCCCAAGCACACACTAAGTGGACCCAGAAGTGGATTTTTACGTCATTTACTCATTTCTGTATACCCTAGGTTACTAGTTTACTATTAATAGGATCTTTTGACATTGTATCTATACCTCATGACACTTTACACGTTTCTTTGTGCACCTTCCACAGCATGAGTCTCTAAACCCCATGGTTGGGGGTGAGGAGCTCTGCTGTGTCTTGATGGATTAATGCAATTACTACTGTTTTTCATTCAATCATGCTTGCTTCCGTTCTAAGATATCACTTGTTCTTAAATCGGATGAATGTGATGATCCGTGACAATCATCATCATTCTCAACTATGAACGTGTGCCTGACAACCACCTCCGTTCTACCTTAGATTAAGTAGATATCTCTTGGATTCTTTAACCGGAATCTTCGTGGTATAAGGTTGAACTGATGGCGGCATTCAAGAGAGTCCGGAAGGTCTAAACCATGTGTGTGGTATTCTGAGTAGGATTCAATGACTGAATGACTGTGACGAGCTTCAAACTCCTGAAGGCGGGGCGTTAGTGACAGACGCAAAAGAATCACTGGATTCTATTCCGGCCTGATCGAGAACCGACAGATGGATAGCCGTGCCGTGACAGGGTGCGTTGAACCTTTCCACTGAGAGGATGGGAGGTAGCCACTGACAATGGTGAAACCCTTGCATACAGCTTGCCATGGAAGGAACCTTGCGTGCTTGAAGAAGAAGACAGTAGGAAAGCAGAGATTCAGAAGATAGAGCATCTCCAAAACCTCAACCTATTCTCCATTACTGCAAAACAAGTACTTATTTCATGTTCTTTTACTTTTCACAATCAATCCTGATAATTTCTGATATCCTGACTAAGATTTACAAGATAATCATAGCTTGCTTCAAGCCGACAATCTCAGTGGGATCGACCCTTACTCACGTAAGGTATTACTTGGACGACCCAGTACACTTGCTGGTTAGTTGTGCGGGATTGCAAAAGTGTGATTGCAATTTCGTGCACCAAGTTTTTGGCGCCGTTGCCGGGGATTGTTCGAGTTTGGACAACTGACGGCTTATCTTGTTGCTTAGATTAGGACTGTTTTATTTTTGTTGGTTTAGAGTCTTTTAGTTGAGTCTAGTTTCATATTTTAAGTTTGGTGTCAATTGCATGTTTTTGTTTTTCTCTTAATTTTCGAATTTGCATGTCCTTAGTCCCTTTTTGATCTTTAAAAATTCTAAGTTTGGTGTCTTCTTTGTGTTTTCCTTTAAGTTTTCGAAAATTTGTGTTTGATTTTCTAAAAATTTTAAGTTTGGTGTCTTTTGTGCTTTTATTCACTAAAAAATTTTTCAAAAATTTGTTCCTGGTGTTCATCTTGACCTTCAAAGTGTTCTTGGTGTTCATCTTGACATCCAAAGTTTTCTTGTTTATTCTCTTTGTTTTGATCTAAAATTTTTATGTTTAGTGTCTTTTTGTTGTTTTTCTCTTTCCTCATTAAAATTTAAAAATAAAAAAAATTATCCTTTCCTTATTTTACTCATAATTTTCGAAATTTTGCATTAGCTTAGTCAAAGATTTTCAAAATCATATCTTTTCAATCATTTTTATTTGCAATCATATCTTTTCAATCATATCTTTTTCAAAATAATTCTCAATCATATCTTTTTAATTGCTAATTTCAAATTCTTTTTAATTAATTAATTAATTTAGTTTTTAATTTGCTTTGATTTTATTTTCTTTTAGTTTTCGAAATTTTATTTTATTTTTCATTTATTTTATTTTGTTATTTTCGTCACTTTTAAAAAAAAATTTTACTTTACTTGTGAATCCATATCATATTCCCTTTCTCCATCATGGACCTAAGTGGAATTGAGCAGTCCAGAAGGACTTTGGGGTCATATGCTAACCCCATTACAGCTGCATATGGGAGTAGCATCTGTATACCTCCCATCAAAGCAAGCAGCTTTGAGCTAAATCCTCAACTCATTATCATAGTGCAGCAAAATTGCCAGTATTCTGGTCTTCCACAGGAAGAGCCTACTGAGTTTCTGGCACAATTCTCACAAATTGCTGACACAGTACATGATAAAGAGGTAGATCAGGATGTCTACAGACTATTACTGTTTTCATTTGCTGTAAAAGATCAAGCTAAAAGGTGGTTGAATAACCAACCTACAGCAAGCATAAAGACATGGAAACAGTTATCAGACAAATTCCTGAATCACTTTTACCCTCCAAAGAGGATGACACAGCTAAGGCTGGACATCCAGGGCTTTAAACAAGAGGATAATGAATCCCTTTATAATGCCTGGGAGAGGTATAGAGGTATGCTAAGAAAATGCCCCTCTGAAATGTTTTCAGAGTGGGTACAGTTAGACATCTTTTACTATGGGCTCACAGAAAAAGCTCAGATGTCTTTAGACCACTCAGCTGGTGGATCTATCCACATGAGGAAGACAATTGAAGAAGCTCAAGAGCTTATAGACACTGTTGCTAGAAATCAATATTTGTACTCTAGCAATGAGTTCTCTCCAAAAGAGGAAGTCATGACAGTAGTCACTGACCCTAATCCTCAAGAACAGATGATTGAGCTTAATCAACAATTGCTCCTGATGATAGAACAGTTAGCAGAATTTAAAGAGATGCTCCATGAAACTAAAGTTGCTAACAAGAACATAGAACTGCAGTTGAATCAAGCAAAACAGCAAATATCTAAACAGATAACAGAGGAATGTCAAGCAGTTCAACTGAGGAGTGGGAAGACACTGAATAACACTGCTCAAAAGAGCAAAAGGCCAAATAAGGAACAATTGACAGAGCATAACCAACCCACTGTTCAAAATCCCTCTGAGGACAGTAAGAGCCCAGAGAGGAATACTTTTGGCGTTCAAACGCCAGAGAGGGAAGGAAAGTTGGCGTTAAACGCCCATTCCTTGCCCAGTTCTGGCGTTCAAACGCCAGAAAAGGGGGAAAAGTTGGCGTTAAACGCCCATTTTCCACCCAATCCTGGCGTTCAGACGCCAAGGGAAGATCAGACACCTGAGAGTGCTGACAGTAATCCCTCTAACAAGGCTTCTTCAACCACTTCTGTAAGGAATAAACCTGCAGCATCTAAGGTTAAAGACTATAAAGCCAAGATGCCTTATCCTCAAAAACTCCGCCAAGCGGAACAGGATAAGCAATTTGCCCGCTTTGCAGACTATCTAAGGACTCTTGAAATAAAGATTCCGTTTGCAGATGCACTTGAGAAAATACCTTCTTATGCTAAATTCATGAAAGAAATCTTAAGTCATAAGAAGGATTGGAGAGAAACTGAAAAAGTGTTTCTCACTGAAGAATGCAGTGCAGTCATTCTGAAAAGCTTACCAGAAAAGCTTCAAGATCCAGGAAGCTTTATGATACCATGCACATTAGAAGGTGCCTGCACCAAGACAGCCTTATGTGATCTTGGAGCAAGCATCAATCTAATACCTGCATCCACTATCAGAAAGCTTGGGTTGACTGGAGAAGTCAAACCAACCCGGATATGCCTCCAACTTGCTGATGGCTCCATTAAATATCCATCAGGCATAATAGAGGATATGATTGTCAAAGTTGGACCATTCGCCTTTCCAACTGACTTTGTGGTACTGAAAATGGAGGAGCACAAGAGTGCAACTCTCATTCTAGGAAGACCCTTCCTAGCAACTGGACGAACTCTCATTGATGTACAAAAAGGGGAAGTAACCCTGAGAGTCATTGAGGATGAGTTCAAGTTGAGTGCTGTAAAAGCTATGCAGCATCCAGACACACCAAATGACTGCATGGGCGCTGACATTATTGACTCTCTGGTAGAAGAGATCAATATGACTGAAAGCCTAGAATCAGAGCTTGAGGACATCTTCAAGGATGCTCAACCTGATCAAGAAGAACCAGAGCAAACAAAGGAATTTTCGAAAATTCCTCAGGAGGAGGATAAGCCTCCCAAACCTGAACTCAAACCACTACCACCATCCTTGAAATATGCATTTCTGGGAGAGGGTGACACTTTTCCAGTGATTATAAGCTCTGCTTTAAATCCACAGGAAGAGGAAGCACTGATTCAAGTGCTAAGGACACACAAGACAGCTCTTGGGTGGTCCATAAGTGATCTTAAGGGCATTAGCCCAGCTAGATGCATGCACAAGATCCTGTTGGAGGATAATGCCAAACCAGTGGTCCAACCACAAAGGAGGCTAAATCCTGCCATGAAGGAGGTGGTGCAGAAAGAGGTCACTAAATTACTAGAGGCTGGGATTATTTATCCTATTTCTGATAGCCCCTGGGTGAGCCCTGTCCAAGTTGTCCCCAAAAAGGGAGGCATGACAGTGGTTCATAATGAAAAAAATGAACTGGTTCCTACAAGAACAGTCACAGGGTGGCGTATGTGTATTGACTACAGAAGGCTCAATACAGCCACCAGAAAGGATCATTTTCCTTTACCATTTATAGACCAAATGCTAGAAAGACTAGCTGGTCATGATTATTACTGCTTTTTGGATGGCTATTCAGGTTACAACCAAATTGCAGTAGATCCTCAAGACCAAGAGAAAACAGCATTCACTTGCCCTTATGGCGTGTTTGCCTACAGAAGGATGCCTTTTGGTCTGTGTAATGCTCCTGCAACCTTTCAGAGATGCATGTTATCCATCTTCTCTGATATGGTGGAGAAATTCCTGGAAGTCTTCATGGACGACTTCTCAGTATATGGAGACTCATTCAGCTCCTGTCTTAACCACCTAGCACTTGTCCTGAAAAGGTGCCAAGAGACTAACCTGGTTTTAAACTGGGAGAAATGTCACTTTATGGTGACTGAGGGAATTGTCCTTGGGCACAAAATTTCAAGCAGGGGAATAGAGATGGACAAGGCAAAGGTGGAGGTAATTGAAAAATTACCACCACCTGCCAATGTTAAGGCAATCAGAAGCTTTCTGGGGCATGCAGGATTCTACAGAAGGTTTATAAAGAATTTTTCGAAAATTGCAAAACCTTTGAGTAACCTGCTAGCTGCTGACACACCATTTGTGTTTGACACACAGTGTCTGCAGGCATTTGAGACCCTGAAAGCTAAGCTGGTCACTGCACCAGTCATCTCTGCACCAGATTGGGTATTGCCATTCGAACTAATGTGTGATGCCAGTGACCATGCCATTGGTGCAGTGTTGGGACAGAGGCATAACAAGCTTCTGCACGTCATTTATTATGCCAGCCGTATTCTAAATGACGCACAGAAGAATTACACAACCACAGAAAAGGAGTTACTTGCAGTGGTCTATGCCATTGACAAGTTTAGATCCTATCTAGTGGGATCCAAAGTGGTTGTGTACACTGACCATGCTGCTCTTAAATACTTACTCACAAAGCAGGAGTCAAAACCCAGGCTTATCAGATGGGTGTTGCTTCTGCAAGAGTTTGATATAGAAATAAGAGACAGAAAAGGGACAGAGAACCAAGTAGCTGATCATCTGTCCCGAATAGAACCAGTAGCTGGGGCATCCCTCCCTTCTACTGAGATCTCTGAGACTTTCCCAGATGAGCAACTCTTTGCCATTCAGGAAGCTCCATGGTTTGCAGATATTGCAAACTATAAAGCTGTGAGGTTCATACCCCAGGAGTACAGCAGAGTGCAAAGAAGGAAATTAATTTCAGATGCCAAGTACTACCTATGGGATGAGCCATATCTCTTTAAGAGATGTGCAGACGGAATGATCCGCAGATGTGTACCCAGAGAAGAAGCACAAAGGATCCTATGGCACTGCCATGGATCACAGTATGGAGGACATTTTGGAAGTGAGCGAACAGCCACTAAAGTCCTCCAATGTGGCTTCTACTGGCCTACTCTCTATAAAGATGCCCGAGAGTTTGTACGTAACTGTGACAGTTGCCAAAGAGCTGGTAACTTGCCTCACGGATATGCCATGCCTCAACAAGGGATATTAGAGATAGAATTGTTTGATGTATGGGGAATTGACTTCATGGGTCCATTCCCACCATCATACTCACACACTTACATTCTGGTGGCAGTGGACTATGTATCTAAGTGGGTAGAAGCAATTGCTACACCCACTAATGATACCAAGACCGTGCTAAAATTCCTCCAGAAACACATCTTCAGCAGGTTTGGTGTTCCCAGAGTACTAATCAGTGACGGGGCACTCATTTCTGCAATAGACAGCTATACTCTGCTATTGTTAGATATGGAATTAGCCACAAAGTGGTAACTCCGTATCATCCACAGACAAATGGGCAAGCTGAAGTCTCTAACAGAGAGCTAAAAAGAATCCTAGAACGGACTGTGATAGCCCGAAGAAAGGATTAGGCAAAGAGCTTGGATGATGCTCTGTGGGCATACAGAACAGCATTCAAGACTCCTATAGAAACCTCTCCATACCAACTGGTGTATGGGAAGTCCTGTCATCTGCCCGTGGAACTGGAACATAAAGCCTACTGGGCAACCAGATTCCTAAACATGGATGCTCAGTTAGCTGGTGAAAAAAGATTACTCCAGCTAAATGAGCTAGAGGAGTTCAGACTCAATGCCTTTGAAAATGCAAAAATTTATAAGGAAAAGGCAAAGAAATGGCATGACAAGAAGTTGTCATCCAGAGTCTTTGAGCCAGGACAAAAAGTTCTGCTCTTCAACTCTAGGCTCAGATTGTTTCCAGGAAAACTTAAATCCCGGTGGAGGGGTCTGTATGTGATTACAGGAGTGTCACCATATGGATATGTTGAGCTTCAGGATATTGATTCTGACAAAAAGTTCATTATTAATGGACAGAGAATCAAGCATTATCTTGAAAGCAATTTTGAGCAGGAATGCTCAAAACTGAGACTTGAGTGATTCTCAGTAAAGGTCCAGCTAAAGACAGTAAAGAAGCGCTTGCTGGGAGGCAACCCAGTCATTAGGAGGTTATATGATTTGTTTTTACAAAGGCAAGTATCAAAAATGGAGGTATTCACAGAGTTACAGAAGGATTCAGCTCAAAAAGCAGAGAAAAAGAGCTTACTGGCGAAAAAATGCCAGTAAGGGGCATTTTGGGCGTTAAATGCCAGAATGGGTACCATTCTGGGCGTTTAACGCCATGAATGGTGCCATTTTGGGCGTTAAACGCCAGAATGGGCACCATTCTGGGCGTTTAACGCCAGATGTGCAGCATCCTGGGCATTTAGCAAAACGCGCAGTGATAAAGGAATTCTGGCGTTTAACGCCAGCCAGGGCACCTGGCTGGGCGTTAAACGCCCATAATGGGCAACAAATGGGCGTTAAACGCCAGAATGGATGCCATTCTGGGCGTTTAACGCCAGAAAGGTGGGGGGACCAAGATTTTGATTTTCAATCAAATTTTTTTCAAATTTTCCTTTTTTTACCCATACTTTTCTACATAATTACATATCAACCTTTCATCATTCACCTTCAAATCTTCAAAAATCAAAATTATTCTTCAAATCTCTCTCAAATCAATCCCATATCTTACTCAAAAACTCACCCTTCTCTCAAATTCTTTCCATATCTTCTCAAATCTCCTTTCAAATTTTTCTTTTTTTTCGAAATCTCTCCTCCCCCCTTTATAAAACACATTCGGCCCCTCATTCCACCACACCATTCGAATTTGCTCTTCTCCTCTCTCTCTTCTTTCCTTTCTTTTGCTTGAGGACAAGCAAACCTCTAAGTTTGGTGTGCTTTTCCGTGATCACTGAGCCAAGATTCATCAAGATCATGGCTCCTAAGGGAAAACAAACCAATTTAAGAGGAAAGAAAGAGAATAATCCAAAGAATCTTTGGAATCAAGAGAAGTTCTTAACCAAAGAACATGAAGACCATTATCACAAAATAATGGGTCTGAGGTCAGTGATCCCGGAAGTTAAATTTGATCTGAAAGAAGATGAATATCCGGGGATCCAAGAGCAAATTCGAAACAGAGGATGGGAAGTTCTAACCAATCCTGAAATAAAGGTTGGAAGGAATATGGTTCAGGAATTCTACTCAAATCTGTGGCTAACAGATAAACAGAGAATGACTAGAACTGCTTACCATACCTACAGAACCATGGTCAGAGGGAAAGTTATGTACTTCCATCTGGACAAAATAAGAGAAATCTTCAAATTACCTCAACTGCAAGATGATCCTGAATCCTTTAATAGGAGAATGGTGAGAGCAGATAAAGGGTTGGATCAAGTTCTAGAGGACATATGCCTCCCTGGAACTAAGTGGATAACCAATTCTAAGGGTGTCCCAAACCAACTCAAGAGGGGAGACCTCAAACCAATTGCAAGAGGTTGGCTAAACTTTATTGGGCGTTCCATATTGCCCACTAGCAACCGTTCTGAGGTCACCATCAAGAGAGCAGTAATGATTCATTGCATTATGCTTGAAAAAGAAGTGGAGGTTCATCATATGATTGCTTGTGAGATCTACACAATTGCAAACAAGAATTCCACTGAAGCCAAACTGGCTTACCCAAGCTTGATCTCCTTGCTCTGTAAAGAGGCTGGGGTAAAGATGGTAGTAGATGAGTTCATACCCATTGAACATCCAATCACCAAGAAGTCAATGGAAGGACAAATGCAAGACAACTCTATCAAAAGGAGGGCGCATGAGTTCCTCCCGGAATTCCCTGAAATTGGCTACTGGGCCAGCCTAGAAGCATCTATCACCAAGCTGCAAGAAACTATGGAGCAACTTAAGGAAGAACAGCAGAATCAGAACTGCATGCTCTGCAAATTGCTGAAGGAACAAGAGAAGCAGGGGCGTGAACTCCAAGAGTTGAAACGCCAAAAGCTCTCTTCTCAAGTTGAGGGAGCATCCACTTCTCAAAATCAAGGTTGTTGAGTCCTAACTCAGTGAAAACCTCTATCCTTAGGAGCCTAGTTTAAATTTTTGTTTTCTAATTTTTTTAGTCTCATCTTATATCTATTTTTGAGTCTTGTTCTTAATTCATAATTAAAAAAAAATTTAAAATTCATGTCTTAAAGCTATGAATGTCCTATGAGTCCATCACCTCTCTTAAATGAAAAATGCTTTAATCACAAAAGAACAAGAAGTACAGGATTTCAAAATTTATCCTTGAAACTAGTTGAATTAGTTTGATGTGGTGACAATAATTTTTGTTTTCCGAATGAATGCTTGAACAGTGCATATGTCTCTTGAATTTGTTGTTTTGAGAATGTTAAAAAAATTGTTGGCTCTTGAAAGAATGAGGAAAAAGAGAACTGTTATTGAGGATCTAAAAAAATCATCTAATTGATTCTTGAAGCAAGAAAAAAATGAAAAGAAAAAAAAATTTCGAAAAAAAAAAGAGAAGAAAGAAAGAAAAAGAAAAAAAAGAAAGAAATAAAGTTGTGATCCAAGGTAAAAAGAGTGTGCTTAAGAACCCTAGACACCTCTAATTGGGGACTCTAGCAAAGCTGGGTCACAATCTGAAAAGGTTCACCCAATTATGTGTCTGTGGCATGTATGTATCCGGTGGTAATACTGGAAGACAGAGTGCTTTGGGCCACAGCCAAGACTCATACATTAGCTATGTTCAAGAATCATTATACTTAACTAGGAGAATCAATAACACTATCTGAGTTCTGAATTCTTATAGATGCCAATCATTCTGAACTTCAAAGGATAGAGTGAGATGCCAAAACTGTTCGGAGGCAAAAAGCTACTAGTCCCGCTCATCTAATTGGAGCTAAGTTTCCTTGATATTTTGGAGTCTATAGTATATTCTCTTCTTTTTATCCTATTTTGATTTTCAGTTGCTTGGGGACAAGCAACAATTTAAGTTTGGTGTTGTGATGAGCGGATAATTTATACGCTTTTTGGCATTGTTTTTAGTATGTTTTTAGTATAATCTAGTTAGTTTTTAGTATATTGTTATTAGTTTTTAGTTAAAATTCACTTTTCTGGACTTTACTATGAGTTTGTGTGTTTTTCTGTGATTTCAGGTATTTTCTGGCTGAAATTGAGGGTCCTGAGCAAAAATCTGATTCAGAGACTGAAAAGGACTGCAGATGCTGTTGGATTCTGACCTCCCTGCACGCGAAGTGGATTTTCTGGAGCTACAGAAGCCCAATTGGCGCGCTCTCAACGGCATTGGAAAGTAGACATCCTGGGCTTTCCAGCAATATATAATAGTTCATACTTTGCCCGAAATTTGATGGCCCAAACCGGCGTGGCAAATCAGCTTCAGAAATTCCAGCGTTTAACGCTGGAACTGGCATAAAACTTGGAGTTAAACGCCCAAACTGGCATAAAAGCTGGCGTTTAACTCCAGAAAAGGTCTCTACACGAAAATGCTTCATTGCTCAGCCCAAGCACACACTAAGTGGACCCAGAAGTGGATTTTTACGTCATTTACTCATTTCTGTATACCCTAGGTTACTAGTTTACTATTAATAGGATCTTTTGACATTGTATCTGTACCTCATGACACTTTACACGTTTCTTTGTGCACCTTCCACAGCATGAGTCTCTAAACCCCATGGTTGGGGGTGAGGAGCTCTGCTGTGTCTTGATGGATTAATGCAATTACTACTGTTTTTCATTCAATCATGCTTGCTTCCGTTCTAAGATATCACTTGTTCTTAAATCGGATGAATGTGATGATCCGTGACAATCATCATCATTCTCAACTATGAACGTGTGCCTGACAACCACCTCCGTTCTACCTTAGATTAAGTAGATATCTCTTGGATTCTTTAACCGAAATCTTCGTGGTATAAGCTAGAACTGATGGCGGCATTCAAGAGAGTCCGGAAGGTCTAAACCTTGTCTGTGGTATTTTGAGTAGGATTCAATGACTGAATGACTGTGACGAGCTTCAAACTCCTGAAGGCGGGGCGTTAGTGACAGACGCAAAAGAATCACTGGATTCTATTCCGGCCTGATCGAGAACCGACAGATGGATAGCCGTGCCGTGACAGGGTGCGTTGAACCTTTCCACTGAGAGGATGGGAGGTAGCCACTGACAATGGTGAAACCCTTGCATACAGCTTGCCATGGAAGGAACCTTGCGTGCTTGAAGAAGAAGACAGTAGGAAAGCAGAGATTCAGAAGATAGAGCATCTCCAAAACCTCAACCTATTCTCCATTACTGCAAAACAAGTACTTATTTCATGTTCTTTTACTTTTCACAATCAATCCTGATAATTTCTGATATCCTGACTAAGATTTACAAGATAACCATAGCTTGCTTCAAGCCGACAATCTCCGTGGGATCGACCCTTACTCACGTAAGGTATTACTTGGACGACCCAGTGCACTTGCTGGTTAGTTGTGCGGGATTGCAAAAGTGTGATTGCAATTTCGTGCACCAATCATCTTCGAAAGGATTCTCAGTAGAGGGTTTAAGAATTGTTATAAGAAGATATGTTTAAAGAAAAGAATTGATTCCAACGTAGTGATTATCGTTCGTCCTATGAATCTTTAAAAACCAATAGCTAACCATCCAAAACCTTTTTAAAGAAACAATATTTAAATTTTTTTTAGAAATATAAAACTTGTATGAATGACTAACCTGTATGAATACAAAAATCTTAATCAGTTTCCTAGACTGTATGAATGACTAACCTGTTCCAAGTATAGGTTCATTAAGTCTATGCTGAACCAGCTTGATTTTTCATACTTTACTAATACCTCAATCAGAAACCAATCACAGGCCCAACTCATGCAACTCAACCAAATCAGCAATCAAATTATCACATTAGGAAAACAACTCTTAGCATCACCACCACCAACATGAGGGATCTGATAAACCCTTATTTTATGAGTCATCTTGTGCTTAAATTGAGTGTTTTTTATCAAATCTTCACCCATTTATTCATGTAAATTGCATGGTTTTACTATTCCTTCCTCATTTTATGATATATGTGAAAACATGTTTCCTATGCTTTAAAAATATTAAATTTAATTATCCTTTATTACCATTCGATGCCGTGATTTGTCTCCTAAGTATTTTCAGGTTTCATAGGGTAGGGATGACTTAGAGGATGGAAAGGAAACATACAAAAATGGAAGGAACGCACAAAATGGAGTTTTTGAAGAAAAAGCAGCGACGCGAACACGTGGACGACGCGGACGCGTGCTTAGCGCAAAAATCAGTGACGCGAACGCATGGATAACGCGGACACATGCCTTGAGCAGAACGCAATTGACGCGGACGTGTGACTGACGCAGATGCGCGGAAGAGCAAAACTCCAGACGACGCGGACGTGTGATCCACGCGAACGCGTGACGGACCCCACATGCAGAAAATTGCAGAAGTCGGCCCCAGCGACTTCTGGACCCTTTTTGGTCTAGATTCAAGCCCAGAGAACACAGATTAGAGGCTATAAATTGGGAAATCCATCCATTCATCAATAACAATTCATACAACATTCATAATTCATAATTTTTAGTTCTTAGATGTAGTTTTTAGAGAGAGAGGTTCTCTCCTCTCTCTTAGGTTTTAGGATTAGGATTTCTTTTAGTCATTAGGATAGGATTGTTTCTTCATACCAGGTTCAATATTCCTTATTTTAACTTCTCTTCTACTTTTAGATAATTCAATGCTTTTATTTATTCATGACTTATGTTACCAAATTGGCTTATGAACTTTTCATGTTAGGATTTTCTTAATTAATATAATTTGAGGTATTTCAGACTCATGATTGTTTTGTTCTGTTTATGATTTATTTTCCCTTTTGGCTTTGGTTAATTAATTGGTAACACTTGAATTATCAAACTCAGCAATGATTGAAATTGGCAATTGCTGATTGATTTGGATCGCTCTAAAGTTGACTAGGACTTGAACATCAATTTAAGTAGTCCACTTGACTTTCCTTTATTTAATAAGGGATAACTAAGCGGGATTAAAACTGAATTCTCATCACACCTGATAAGGATAACTAGGATAGGAATTCCATTTCTCATACCTTGCCAAGAGTTTTCCTTAATTATTAATTTATTTTTCTTGTCATTTAAATTACTTGTTCCTTATTTCAAAAACCCAAAATAAAATATATATTTTTCCATAACCAATAATAAATCATACTTCCCTGCAATTCCTTGAGAAGACGATCCGAGGTTTGAATACTTCGGTTATAAATTTTATTGGGTTTGCTTAAGTGACAAACAAAACTTTTGTACGAAAGGATTTTCTATTGGTTTAGAAACTATACTTACAACGCGATTATATTTGTGAATTTCTTTACCGATAGAAAATCCGATAGTCAAAATGGCGCTGTTGCCGGAGAATTGCAAACGTGTGCCTTATTATTGGTTATTGTAAATATTTTGTTCTTCTTGTTTATTTATTTTTTCTTTTGTTTTTTATTTTTATTTGTTACTATGAGTTATCACCCCCATCACTTTGAGTTTGGATCTAATAGTGTTGAAAGGAATGGGAGCTATAACAGGAACATGCATCAAGGTCAAAATAATTAGAGATGGACGGAGCCACGAGGATCTGATCAACCCTTTAGGCAACAATACCCTCCAAGATACCATGGACCACTGATGACAAGTCATCATATACCCATTTCTCAAGCTAATTTCACTTGTTTCACTAGTTTTTATGCACTTTCTTGCACCATAAGTAAGCAATTTAGAGTGGAATTGCATGTTTTATTTGAATCAATCAACCATCACTTAATTGATGCTAAATCATGAGGTTTAAGCAAAATTTAATTGAATTTTAATTGATTTATAAACCTTGTGAATTTAGTGATACTTTGATTGGTTGTTTTGATTATTTGAAGGAGAAGAAAAGAAGAAAGGAGTGAAGCGTGGCCTAAGAAAGCGTGGCCCAAGGAAGAAAAAAGTGTAGCGCACGGAAGGGAGGAAGCCACACTGCCCTCTACAAGAGCACACTGCCTTCCAAGAGAGCACAACAATGAACCAAGCACTCAAGGCCTCACTGCCCTGCCCTCTTTGAGGGCGGAGCACAATTCTAGGCCAAGAAACAAGGGAAGGAAAAATTCTGCCCTGCTCCCATCAAGAGCAATATCGGGCTCTCACCAAAATAAATCAAAGGAAATTGTCTCCAAGTGCCACCCATGGGTTTCGAACCCAAGAACAAGAAGGAAAGAAGTAGCGCTCAAATACAAGGAAAACAAGCAAAAATTGGTTTGTTTTCAACCTCCAAGGATCGAACATAGCACCTTGAGGAAGCAAAGAACTAGGCGCTACTTTGGTGCGAAGAAACCTAAGGAAGAAATGCAACAAAAAGCCATCCAGCAAGTTTCGAACCTGGGACCTCACCCAAGAGTAAGGAAAGCGCTGCCCACAAGGAGGGCAGGGCAGCGTTCCTTGGTGCATGGCGCACATCCTTGGCACGGCCAGTGCACAAATTGGCACGGGCATAAGCACTTGGCACGGCCAGCAGCAAGCACGCACGGGCAGGGAGGCAAGATGCACCATGACAACATTGCCCTGCCCTCCACAAGGGCAGGGCAGCATCCTGATGCCTATCCCACACTTGGCACGCCACATACTTCATCACACAATTTCCCTGTTCTGTCCTCCACAAGGGCAGGGTAGCCTCCTGGGAGCAAGATGGGCTGAATTTCACTCAAAAATCCAACTTAATTCATTTCTTCACCAAATCAAAAAGCCCACTCAAAATTCTTAGATCCAAAATAGAAAGTGTATAAATAGGTGTTAGTTAGGATTATAGAGGGGGTTTTTTTTGAGTTTTTTTCGTTTTGGAGATTTCATTTTGAATTTTCATCCATAATCACTGGAGAGCACGTTCCATTTTTCTGTTTTTCTGCAAAGTTGTCTAGAGAATTAGAGGAGGGAATTCACTTCTTCTTCCTCTGATCATTTTGTTTTCTTTACTGGGTTTTGTTTGAGTCTTGAGTGTGAAGAATTGAGGAACTTCTGTCTCAATCTCCATTTAAGATCTCTTTGATTTTCCTACTGCATAATTGAGTTGAA
Source organism: Arachis hypogaea (assembly GCF_003086295.3). Lineage (NCBI taxonomy): Eukaryota > Viridiplantae > Streptophyta > Magnoliopsida > Fabales > Fabaceae > Arachis > Arachis hypogaea. The sequence continues at coordinate 65,996,985 of NC_092038.1, read as the reverse complement.
TTCAATTTCCTTTGCTACTTCAATCTTCGATTTCTCTTTAATCACTTTGTGAACTTGGATCTGGGAAGGCAATTAAGATCTAGACTCTGCTATCTAGTCTCTGAAGTCCTGAGATCTGATTTTCTCTTTTTGGTTCTTCTGCTGAACCACTGCTGCAATTGAATTTCCATTTGCTGTTTGAGATCTAGTCAATTTCAATTTATCTCTTGCTTAGTTAATTGTTGCGATTTAATTTCCCTTGCTTAAATTCTGAATTCCCAGTCCTCAAATCCCTTTTCCATTCAAGCAATTTATATTTCTTGCACTTTAAGTTACTGCAATTTACATTTCTTGCACTTTAAGTTTCAGTCATTTAGTTTCTTGTTCTTTAAGATTCAGTGTCTTTACTTTCAAGTCTCTTTAATTTCTGCAAATTATCCCTCTCCCTTTACATTTCCTGCTATTTACTTACTGTTGAATACAAAGTCACTCAACCAATACTTGATTCGCTTGACTAAATCAACCACTAAACTAAAATTGCTCAATCCTTCAATCCCTGTGGGATCGACCTAACTCCCATGAGTTTTATTACTTGATGTGACCCGGTACACTTGCCGGTGAGTTTTGTGTCGGATCGTTTTCCACACATCAAGTTTTTGGCGCCGTTGCCGGGGATTGAAATAGATTGACAATGATTAAGTGAAGTGGAGGTCTAGATCAAGCAGTTTTTCTTTTCTGTTTCTTTAATTTTTAATTAACCACTAACTGTTTGAATTTTTTCTTAAGCTAACTAAAACTTCACTCTAGCAATAGATTGAAGTTTCACTGGTTTTCTGGTTCTGTGTGTTTCTTGTTGTGTGTTTGTATGTCAGGTACAGGAAGAGCTTCTCCTATTCTCTCTGAACAAGACGAAAGAACTCTCAGAAGGATAAGAAGGGAAGCCAAAGGAAAGGCTATTGTTGGAGAGGAAGAATCTGAGGAAGAATTCCAAGAGATGGAAGGAGATCCATCTAATCTCAATCAGCCAAAAGGAGGGGTCAACAATAACCCACAACAGAGGAGAGTACTAGCCTCCTATACATTTGCGAATGCTAGACATTGTGGGAGTAGCATTCTTACCCCTAATGTCAATGCAAACAACTTTGAACTGAAGCCACAACTCATCACATTGGTCCAAAACAACTGCTCTTTTGGAGGAGGGCCATTGGAGGACCCAAACCAACATTTATCTACCTTCTTGAGGATCTGTGACACAGTTAAAAGCAATGGAGTGCACCCTGACATATACAAGCTGCTGTTATTCCCATTCTTTCTCAGGGACAAAGCCACTCAATGGCTAGAAACATTTCCAAAGGAGAGCATCAACACTTGGGATGATTTGGTAAGCAAGTTTCTTGCCAAATTTTATCCCCCTCAAAGGATCATAAGGTTGAAGACTGAGGTGCAGACATTCACCCAAATGGATGCTGAAAATCTATATGAAGCATGGGAAAGATATAAGGCTCTGTTGAGGAAATGTCCACCAGAGATGTTCACTGAGTGGGACAAGCTGCAGAACTTCTATGAAGGACTTACTCTGAAGGCTCAAGAGGCACTTGATCACTCAGCTGGAGGATCATTGCAATTGATGAAACTGCAGAGGAAGCTCAAAACCTCATTGATATGGTGGCCAACAACCAATACTTCTTTGCTCACCAAAGGCAACGCCAACCATCATAGAGGAAAGGAGTGTTAGAATTAGAAGGAGTGGATACAATTTTAGCTCAACACAAAGTGATGCAGCAGCAGATTCAACAACAATTTGAGCAAATGGCCAAGAGAATTGATAGCCTTCAGGTTGCATCAGTGAGTGCCACAAGCCAACCATCAACTCCTTGGGGGCAGAATGAAGAGAACCAAGAAGAACAACAACAAGAGCAAGTGCACTATATGCACAACCAAAATTTTGGATCAAATGAGGTGTATGGTGACACCTACAATCCATCTTGGAAGAACCACCCAAACCTTAGGTGGGGAGACAATCATAATCAAAACCAACAACCATGGCAAAGGAACTCAGCTCAAAACACTCCAAGAAACAACCAAAATCACAACCAGCAGCCAACTAACCAAAATCCTTACAGAAAACCCCAAAATAATTACCCCAACTCCAACCATTATCCATCCAATAACCAACCAACTAACCAAAACACTTACCATCATCCATCAACACCCCAAAACCAACCAACCTCATAAGACGCTCAGAGAATTACTAATCTGGAGATGCTCATGGAAAAGATGATGAAGAACCAAGAAATGACAACAAAGAACCAAGAAGCATCCATGAAGAGCCTAGAGAGGCAAATTGGGCAAATCTCCAAGCAGATTTCTATTAAGAGACTTTTAAGCTCACTACCAAGTGACACCATTCCTAATCCAAAAAAAGAATGCAAAGCTGTACAACTAAGGAGTGGAAAGACATTGGTAGATAGTAACAAAGGGGCAACCAAGAAGCTCATGGAGAATGACAAAGAACCAACAGAGAAAGATGGAGTTAACAACAAGGACATAACAAGTAAGAATGTCCCAAAAGCGCTCACAGAAAAGAACAACCAACCACAGAATTTAAAGAAGGGAAATCAGATCATGGAAGAACCAAGTCCAAGACAGCAGCAAGTGGAGAAGAGTCTTATACCTCCACTACCTTATCCACAGAGATTCCACAAAGAAGCAAAGGATCAACATTTCCACAAATTCCTTGTGACTTTCAAGAAGCTAGAGATCAACATACCCTTGACTGAGGCATTGGAGCAAATGCCTCTGTATGCCAAGTTCTTAAAGGAGCTCATCAACAAGAAAAGAAGTTGGCTGGAGAAGGAGACTGTGCTGCTCACTGAAGAATGTAGCGCTGTGCTTCAAAAGGGAATCCCACCAAAGCTTAAAGATCCAGGGAGTTTTGTAGTTGCTTGCACCATAGGCAAAATAACATTAGACATGGCTCTTTGTGATCTTGGAGCTAGTATCAACTTAATGCCTCTGTCCATGATGAGGAAGCTTGCAATAGAAGAACTCAAACCCACTAGGATGTCACTAGTTATGGCTGATAGATCAATTAAGACACCTAATGGAATCATGGAGAATCTGTTAGTAAAGGTTAGGGAGTTTATCTTCCCTGCGGATTTTGTGATCTTGGACACTGAAGAGGAAGGAAATAATTCAATCATCCTGGGAAGACCATTTCTAGCAACTGCAAGAGCTATTATCAATGTGGAAAAAGGAGAGATGATCTTCAGAGTACACAATGAGCAAATGGTCATAAATATTTTCAGGTCAATGCAACACCCTCCTGAGCAAGAGGATTACCTGAGAGTGGACATGATAGAAAGCCCGGTGGAAGAAATGTTAGACACTAATAACCAAGAGACAATAGAGGAACAAGCAGCTGAAATCTCTATTGACAAGGAGGTGAAACCAAGCAAGAAGGAAGAAGTACAAAAACAAGAACTGAAGCCATTACCCACCCATCTCAAATATGCATTCCTTGGCACATTAGAAAGTTGCCCAGTAATCATCAATTCATCCCTGACAAAAAAGGAAGAAGAAGAACTTCTTGATGTACTCAGAGCTCACAAGGATGCTTTAGGATGGGCCATTGATGACCTGAAAGGCATCAGCCCTGTAGTGTGTATGCATAAAATCCTCTTAGAGGACAATTTCAAACCAGTGGTTCAACCTTAGAGAAGGCTAAATCCCACAATGAAGGAAGTTGTCCAGAAGGAAGTAATGAAGTTGTGGAATGCAGGGATAATTTATCCTATCTCTGATAGCTCATGGATAAGCCCAGTTCAAGTGGTACCAAAGAAGGGTGGGATGACAATCATTGTTAATGAGAGAAATGAACTCATTCCCACAAGAACTGTGACAGGATGGAGGATGTGTATCGACTATAGGAGGCTGAATGATGCCACACGCAAAGATCATTTTCCACTTCCCTTTATTGACCAGATGCTTGAAAGATTGGCCGGCCATGCTTACTATTGCTTCCTGGACGGCTATTCTGGGTATAATCAGATAGTGGTAGATCCAAATGACAAAGAAAAGACCTCATTCACATGTCCATTTGGAGTTTTTGCCTATAGAAGGATGCCGTTTAGGCTATGCAATGCCCCAGCCACCTTTCAAAGGTGTATGCTCTCCATTTTTTCAGATATGGTTGAAAAGTTTTTAGAGGTTTTCATGGACGACTTTTCTGTTTTTGGTGACAATTTTAATGCTTGCCTGAAACATCTAACTCTTGTCTTGAAACGGTGCCAAGAAACTAATTTGGTTTTAAATTGGGAGAAGTGCCATTTCATGGTGCCCGAGGGGATTGTTCTTGGTCACAAAGTTTCAAGAAAAGGGATAGAGGTTGATAAGACAAAGGTGGAGATCATAGAGAAGCTCCCTCCACCAACTAATGTAAAATCTGTTAGAAGTTTCTTGGGGCATGCAGGATTTTATAGAAGGTTTATTAAGGATTTTTCTAAAATAGCCAAACCTTTGAGTAATCTGTTAATGATTGATAATCCTTTTGTTTTTGATGAAAACTGCCAGCATGCCTTTGAAACTTTAAAAAACAAACTAACAACAGCACCAATCATCACACCCCCGGATTGGGAACTCCCTTTTGAACTCATGTGTGATGCAAGTGATATTGCAATTGGTGCTGTGCTTGGACAAAAGAAGGGAAACTTGCATCATGTCATATATTATGCAAGTAAGGTGCTGAATAAGGCTCAAAAAAATTACACCACAACAGAGAAGAAATTATTAGCTGTAGTTTATGCATTTGATAAGTTTAGATCATACTTGATAGGATCCAAAATTGTGGTTTATACTAACCATGCTGCCCTTAAGTATTTGATGTCAAAGCAGGATGCTAAACCAAGACTTATCAGGTGGATATTGCTCCTACAAGAGTTTGACATTGAAGTAAAGGACAGGAAGGGCACTGAAAACCAAGTTGCTGATCATTTGTCGAGGCTACCACAAGAAACAATTCAAAAAACCTCCCAACCCGTGAATGAAAGCTTCCCAGATGAACACCTCTTGCAGATCCAAAAAGTACCTTGGTTTGCTGACATAGCAAACTACAAAGTGGGGAGGAAGATACCTCAAGAGTTCTCTAAGCAACAAGTGAAGAAGTTAATCAATGAAGCAAGGAAATTCTTGTGGGATGAACCCTTCCTGTTCAAGAGATGTTCTGATGGAGTGATTAGAAGGTGCGTCCCTGAGAGTGAAATAAGGGATATATTGTGGCATTGCCATGGCTCAGCGTATGGTGGACACTTTGGTCCAGAAAGAACAGCTGCAAAGATACTGCCGAGTGGCTTCTATTGGCCAACTATCTTCAAAGATGCCAGAGAATTTGTTCACCAATGTAATGAATGCCAGAGAGTAGGAGGATTGACAAGAAGGAATGAGATGCCACAGAATTTTATTTTGGAATTAGAATTATTTGATCTATGGGGCATTGACTTCATGGGACCCTTTCCCCCTTCCTATTCTTTCAGATATATCTTAGTAGCAGTGGAGTATGTCTCAAAGTGGGTGGAAGCCATAGCTACAACTACCTGTGATGCACAAATTGTCCTTCAATTCCTCAAGAAGTACATTTTCACTAGATATGGAGTACCCAAAGGTCTTATTAGTGATGGTATTCATAAAGTAGCCACACCATACCACCCTCAGACTAATGGGCAAGCTGAACTAGCAAACAGAGAATTGAGGAAGATCCTAGAGAAGACAGTAGGAAGCACAAGAAAGGATTGGGCTAGGAAGTTGGAAGATGCACTCTAGGCATACAGGACAGCTTTCAAAACTCCCATTGGGAAGTCCCCCTTTCAGCTATTGTATGGCAAATCTTGTCACCTCCCTGTAGAGCTTGAACACAAAGCTTTTTGGGCTACCAAACTCCTGAACCTTGACTCTAAAATAGCAGGGGAGAAAAGATTGTTGCAGCTAAATGAGCTGGATGAATTTAGGCTAGAAGCCTATGAAAATGCCAAGATATACAAGGAAAAAGCCAAAAGGTGGCATGACAGGAAGATCTTGAAGAAAGAATTCAAACATGGGGAACAAGTACTCTTGTACACTTCACGACTCAAGATATTCTCTGACAAGCTTAAATCTAAGTGGACTGGTCCATATTTGGTAACTAAGGTTTTTCCTTATGGGAGTATTGAATTGCTAGACGAAGCAACAAAGAGTCAATTCACAGCAAATGGTCACAGAGCAAAGCTATACCTAGGAGGACAATGGGACAAGGAAAAAGAGGTTCAGAACATACAGCCTTCTTGAGGTAAAAATGAAAGATGTCAAGCTAGTGACATTAAAAGAGTGCTTATTGGGAGGCAACCCAACCTGAGGTAGTTTTCTTTTCATAGCTTTTTCAATAAAAAAGTTGTTGAATAATTGGTATGCATTGCAAGGAGCTAAGTTTGGTGTTGCACACCAAAATAATTTAAGGGAGAATGAAAGATTCTAAGTTTGCTGTTCCACCAAAATCTCATTTAAAAGCACATTCTCACTTCCTGAACAATACTAGCTCCAAGCAAGCAGACAGATTATTCAACTACTTAACTGCTTTCTAGTTTTAATTCCATAACCTTTAGCAAGGACACAAGGTTTCACATATGGTTAAGTTGATGCATGAAAAATAGTGGCAAGGAGCTAAGTTTGGTGTTCACACACCAAAGTAAGTTCAAAAAGCCATAATCATTTTTAGACTAACCAATTGCACAAAGGCTTGAGAAGCAAGCAACTTTTGAGAATTATGCAGGAAATTAGCCAACAATTGAAGACAATTTGCATTATGACTCAAAAGGGATACAACAGAAGGAAGAATCAAAGGGCTGCAACTTCAGAGGTTGTATATAAACTTAATCTGTGCTTCTATTAATTGTTTTGAATCTGGGAACCCTTATATATCTTGCTAAAGTGTTTATCTAGTTGCAAGTGAAGTTGTTTGATTAAGTGTGTTGATCTGCATAATGCTTGTCATTCATCACTTAGCTTTAGATTTTGTTTTGTTTCCCATATGCTTGAATAAAAGAGAAATGTTTGAATTAGAAAGTAGATATCCAATGTTGCTTAAGTTAGAATGGAAGTTAATGGTGGTATATGTGTTTGATTAAATGCATAACTCATGAAATAATTGCTGCATAATGTCATTTTCATTGAAGTGTGAGCTAGCTTGCTGTCATAAAGGTTCCTATCAGTAAAGAAAAAATCCCTTGAGAACAAAATAAAACAGAAAGAAAAGGAAGAAGAAAAAGCCAATGTGGCAAGAAAAACAAAGAATAAAGGCTGGGCACCAATAGCTTAGACCCTAGGACACATGCCTACTAGGATATGGATGGCCAATTGAAAGTCCACAATAAAGAGCAACCTAGCTACAGAACATTTAGTTATCCAAAGAGATGCTGGGCATCAATAATCCTAGGAGGAAATAGTGAGCCATGTGTTTGTGGTGAAGAGATGTTAAGTAAAAATAAAGCCAAAGGCTACTGCAACATTTGACACCAAGCCTTCAAAGAATAATAAGCTTGTTAAGCAAAATAAGAAAAGAAAAGTTAGCAAGGGAGCAAGTAAAAAGTAAACCTTACAACAGCAAGCTTAGTAAATCTTTGAGGAAGAGTGTACATTATGTAACAGCAAACAATAACTGAGTTATCATTGTCTGCATAAAAACTCCATGAACCAAGTTCTGCTATATGCCTAATAAGGATATGCATGCTTTTCTTTTTTTTCATTTCATTTCCTCTTAATTTTGATGCTTGCTTGGGGACAAGCAAGATTTAAGTTTGGTGTTGTGATGACAAGTCATCATATACCCATTTCTTAAGCTAATTTCACTTGTTTCACTAGTTTTTATGCACTTTCTTGCACCATAAGTAAGCAATTTAGAGTGGAATTGCATGTTTTATTTGAATCAATCAACCACCACTTAATTGATGCTAAATCATGAGGTTTTAGCTAAATTTAATTGAATTTTAATTGATTTATAAACCTTGTGAATTTAGTGATACTTTGATTGGTTGATTTGATTATTTGTAGGTGAAGAAAAGAAGAAAAGAAGGAAACGTGGCTTAAGAAAGCGTGGCCCAAGGAAGAAAAGAATGTAGCGCATGGAAGGGAGGAAGCCACATTGCCTTCCACGAGAGCACACTACCCTCCAAGGGAGCACAACAATGAGCCAAGCATTCAAGGCTTCACTGCCCTGCCCTCCTTGAGGGCGGAGCACAATTCTAGGCCAAGAAATGAGAGAAGGAAAATCTCTGCCCTGCCCTCCTCAAGAGCAATATCGGGCTCCTCATGGAAATAAATCAAAGGAAATTGTCTCCAAGTGCCACCCATGGGTTTCGAACCCAAGAACAAGAAGGAAAGACGTAGCGCTCAAATACAAGGAAAACAAGCAAAAATTGGTTTGTTTTCAACCTCCAAGGATCGAACATAGCACCTTGAGGAAGCAAAGAACTAGGCGCTACTTGGTGCCAAGAAACCCAAGAAAAAAGGGCAACAAAAGCCATCCAGCAAGTTTCGAACTTGGGACCTCACCCAAGAATAAGGAAAGCCTGCGCTGCCCTACCCTTGTGGAGGGCAGGGCAGCATTTCGTGGTGCATGGCACACAAATTGGCACGGCCAGGAGCTTGGGCGCGCGCAGCTTGGACGCACGGGCAGGAAGGCAAAGCGCACCATGACAACACTACCCTGCCCTCCACAAGGGCAGGGCAGCATCCTGATGCCTCTCCCATGCACGCAACATGCTTCCTCACACAACTTCCCTGCTCTGCCCTCCACAAGGGCAGGGCAGCCTCCTGGGAGCAACATGGGCTGAATTTCACTCAAAAATCCAACTTAATTCAATTCTTCACCAAATCAAAAAGCTCACTCAAAATTCTTAGATCCAAAATGGAAAGTGTATAAATAGGTGTTAGTTAGGATTAGAAGAAGAGTTTTTTTTTTGAGAGAGCTTATTTTCATTTTGAATTTTCATCCTTAGTCACTTGAGAACACTTTCCATTTTTTTGTTTTTCTGCAAACTTGGCTTGAGAATTGGAGAAGAGAATTCACTTCTTCTTCCTCTGCTCGTTTTGTTTTCTTTACTGGGTTTTGTTGAATCTTGAGTGTGAAGAATTGAGGAACTTCTGTCTCAATCTCCATTTAAGATCTCTTTGATTTTCCTACTGCATAATTGAGTTGAATTCAATTTCCTTTGCTGCTTCAATCTTCAATTTCTCTTTAATTACTTTGTGAACTTGGATTTGGGAAGGCAATTGAGATCTAGACTCTGCTATCTAGTCTCTGAAGTCCTGAGATCTGATTTTCTCTTTTTGGTTCTTCTGTTGAACCACTGCTGCAATTGAATTTACATTTGCTGTTTGAGATCTAGTCAATTTCAATTCATCTCTTGTTTAGTTAATTGTTGCAATTTAATTTCCCTTGCTTAAATTCTGAATTCCCAGTCCTCAAATCCCTTTTCCATTCAAGCAATTTATATTTCTTGCACTTTAAGTTACTGCAATTTACATTTCTTGCATTTTAAGTTTCAGTCATTTAGTTTCTTGTTCTTTAAGATTCAGTGCCTTTACTTTCAAGTCTCTTTAATTTACATTTCCTGCTATTTACTTACTGTTGGATACAAAATCACTCAACCAATACTTGATTCGCTTGACTAAATCAACCACTAAACTAAAATTGCTCAATCCTTCAATCCCTTTGGGATCGACCTCACTCCCGTGAGTTTTATTACTTGATGCGACCCGGTACACTTGCCGGTGAGTTTTGTGTTGGATCATTTTCCACACATCAACGAGTCTTGTGGGTAACTCATGGCCTTGAACACGTTGAATATCATTTTCTCTTCATGTAGTCTAAGGACAAGTTCACCCTTTTGGACATCAATGATGGCTCTGGCAGTGGCTAAGAAGGCCTTCCTAAGATGATAGAGGTCTTGGCTCCTTCCTCCATATCTAACACTACAAAGTCTGCTGGAAAGATAAAGTCTCCTACCTTCACCAACAAGTCTTCTAATATTCCGTGAGGAAACTTGAATGATCGGTCTGCCAGTTGCAGGGCCATTCTTGTTGGCTTGGCCTCCTCAATCCTCATTTTCCTTATCATTGCTAAGGACATCAGATTTATGCTAGCTCCTAAATCACATAAAGTCTTTTCCACTGTGATTTCCCCTATGATACAAGGAATTTGGAAGCTCCCAGAATCCTTCGATTTCTGGGGTAATTTATGCTGGATGATGGCACTACATTCTTTGGTTAGTACCACAGTCTCGTTGTTCTTCCAGCTTCTCTTCTTGGTCATCAACTTCTTCAAGAACTTGGCATAGAGCAGCATTTTCTCTATTGCTTCAGCAAAGGGTATGTTAATCTATAATTTCTTTAAGATTTCTAAGAATCTTGAGAATTGGCTGTTCTCTCCCTTCTTCTTCAATTGCTGAGGGTATGGGGCTTTTGGAAAGTATAGCTTCAGCACTTCTCCTTCTTGATGTGAATTGGGAGTGGAAACTTGAACTTCATCTTGTCCCTTTTCCTTTTCATCCGAGTTCTTCTCTTGTGGTTTCTTGGAGGTCTCCTTCAATTCCTTCCCACTTCTGAGGGTGATAGCCTGACACTCCTCCCTTGGGGTTGAATTAGTGTTGCTGCAAATGTTGTGGCTAGAGACTTGCTTGAATAAGTAGCCAATTTGTGTCTCAATTTTTTTGATGGCAGCATCTTGATTCTGCATATTGGATCGCACTTCTTCCCGGAATGCTTTATTGTCTTGAACTTCCTTGCAAATATCTTCGAGCAGAGTCTCAATTCTGGAGAGTCTATCTTCGGGTGGTGATGGTGAACTGAGGTAGGAGGGATGAGAAGGACCATTTTGGTTTTGATGTGAATGTTGAGAAGGGTGGTTAGGTGGGTGTTGGTATGGTCTCTGTGTTTAGTGTTGGCAGGTTGCATTGTTGTTGGGATTGTGCTTGTGGCGTCTCTAGTCTTGGTCTTGGTCTTGTTGATTTTCCCACCCAAAATTAGGGTGGTTCTTCCAGCCAGAATTATAAGTTTTGGAGTATGGATCATGGGTCTGCCTGGGTGAGTTCCCAACATAGTTGGCTTGTTTCTAGTCACCTTCTTCTCCTGTATTCACTCCTTCTTGAGCTGGTGATGAAGTGGTGATTGCTGAAACTTGGTTCTCATCCATCTTCTTGGTAAGATCAACTAACTGCTTGGTAATTATCTTGTTTTGAGCCAGCAGTGCATCCATATGGTTCAGCTCTATCACTCCTCGAGTGTTTCTCCTTTCAGAAGCATAGAAGTAGTCATTCTCAGCTACAGTCTCAATAACATCTATAGCTTCTTCAATGGTTTTCTTCTTGTTTAGAGACCCCCCTGATGAATGGTCTATGGCCTTCTTTGATTTGTAAGAAAGGCCTTGAAAATATGCAGTTGAACCCATTCGTTGAACATGTCTGGTGGGCACCTCCTTGTTAAGTCCTTAAACCTCTCCCATGCCTCATAGAGAGTTTCACCATCTTGTTGCCTAAAGGTTTGTACCTCAGCTCTCAACCTGTTGATTCTTTGAGGAGGGTAGAATCTCGCCAAGAATTTATTCACCACATCTTCCCAATTTGTTAAACTCTCCTTCGGAGAAGATTTCAGCCATTTAGATGCTTTGTCCCTGAGTGAAAAGGGGAACAAAAGCAGTCTATAGGCATCAGGATGAACACCATTAGACTTCACAGTGTCACATATTCTTAAGAAGGTGGTTAGATGTTGATTGGGGACTTCTTGGCCGCTTCCTTCGAACGAACAGTTGTTCTGAACAAGGGTGATGAGCTGGGGTTTTAATTCAAAGTTATTGGCATGTATGGTTGGCTTTTGGATGCTACTTCCGCAATTTCCTGGGTTTGGATTGATGTATGAGCCTAGAACCCTTCTTTCTGGCCCAGCATGATTCCTAGGGCCTTCTCTGGCATGGTTGTGAGCTTCTCCTTCATGGTTGTTTTCCAAGTTCTCCTCCATGTTTGTTTCAAAGTACTCCTCCTCTTCCTCAGCACCAACAACTCTTTTCCCTTTTGCTTCCTTCTTTTTTCTAAGGAAGGTCCTCTCAGGTTCAGAATCAAACAAAGTTGAAGCTCCGCTTTTTCTCCCTGTCATACAACTAACAAAGCACACAGCAAGAAAGAAAATGAAGAAATTATTCTTGTTAGAGTGGCTGTTAGTGTGAGTGTTGCAATTTATCAAACAGTTAGTTGATTAGTGAACAAAATTGTAAATAACAACAGAAAAAAAAGAAAAAGAAAACAAAGAGGGGAGAGGGGAGAAGGGAAGAAAATAACTGAAACTAAAAGTAAATGACTAGATAAAATAAACAAGAAAAAGAAAAATGCTCAATTTAGTGATCTTCCAACTTAATCATTGTTGATACAAAATCAATCCCCGGTAACAGCGCCATAAACTTGATGCACGGAAACTTGTCTCTCAACAAATTTCCCTTCGGCAAGTATACCGAATTGTCGTCAAGTAAAAACTGACAATAGAGTGAGGTCAAATCCCACAGGGATTGATTGATCAAGCAACTTTAGTTAGAGGAATGTTCTAGTTGAGTTGAGCAGAAATTGAGTTGAGATTTGCAGAAAATTAAATGGTGGGAAAGTAAATTGCAAAATCTTAAATGGGGATTTGGGGAGATGAACATAAAAGTAAATGGTAAAATGCAAACAGAATGGGTAAGATTAGAAATGGGGGATTCATTGGGCTTAGGAGATGTTGCATTCTCCGGATCAAGTTCATTCTCATCTCTCCCTCAATCAATGCATTCATTGATCTCCTTGGCAATCTTAGGTGATTGGATCCTAATTCCTTGGCAAACTAATCTCTCTAAGCTTGAACAATTGCCCAATTCCTTGATTTAATTGCTCATGGGAAGAGATGAAGTATGGTCACTGATTATACCACATGTATTTCCAATTCAAAGTATTGGGAGGATTATATGTCGCTGTATCCGTCCAAACCCCAGTTTAGTCCAACATGAAAAAGCATTTCTAGCATGATCTCCTCATCCCTTTTCCAAGGCTCAGAGGAGATCCAATTATGGAGAGTTTTGTTTCCAAGACAACTAACCAATTAATTTAAGATCAAAAGCTTTCTAGTAAATCAAGAGAAAAGAAAGAAGAAGAAGAATGAAAACTATAATTGATCCATCAAATTACAACAGAGCTCCCTAACCCAATGAAAATGGTTTTAGTTGTTCATAGCTCTAGAAAAGGAAGATGATAGAGAAGAGTACATTCTAGAATTGCAAGAAAAGTAAATATACAGAGTGTAGTTCTCCAAAATGCCAAGCTCTTTTCTAGTTCAAAACTACTCCTATATATACTACTCTTCTTGATCTTCTAGTCAGCTCTTCAAGTCTTGGATATGGGCCTTTGATCTTGAGTTGAAGCAGTTACAATCTTCAGTGGGCTCAGCTTTGCTTGCAAAAAAAGTGTGAGTCAGGCATGGGTGGACGTTAGTTAGGACGTTAGTGGTGTTAACGTTAAGTGAAAATGTGGGTTCGAGAATGTTAGTGACAATAACCTTTTTCACTAACGTTCCAAACCAAATTGATCCACGTTAACTTCAACGTTAGTGGCACTAACGTGACCACTAACATTGCCTCTTAGTCCTTTGCAAATGTTATTCGCATTCACCTTTACCAATAATGTTGCCTTTTAGTCCTTCACAAACGTTATTGGCATTCACATTTACCAATAACGTTGCTCTTTGCTTTTTTTCCCTACGTTAGTGATCCACGTTAGTGTAACTAACGTGGCCCTTAACGTGGGCATGCCCAAGCTTTAAGGGCGTTAGTGACACTCACCTTTGTCACTAACGCTTCAAACGCCCCTTCTTCCCACGTTAGTGCCTCACGTTAATTGCATTAACGTGACCACTAACGTGGTGGTGATTGCCATCTCCAACGTTAGTGACAAAGGTGAGTGTCACTAACGTTGGCCTATCATTCCTTGCTTTACGTTATCCTTCACATTAGTGGTCTTAACGTGACCACTAACGTGGGAAATATTGGCTTAGTCCAACGTTAGTGACAAAGGTGAGTGTCACTAACGTTGGCGATTGCTTTCTCTTCCCACGTTAGAGTTCACATTAATTGGATTAACGTGACTCTTAACGTGATTAAGTGTGCCCTTTTGGAACATTTGTGGTATTCACTTTTACCACTAACGTTGGAGCTCCCCTTTTCCTCCACGTTAGCTACCACGTTAATTTAATTAACGTGGCAACTAACGTGGGCTACGATGGATTCGAAGGCGTTATTGGTGATCACTTTTTCCATTAACGCTGCAAGCTTATTCCCGTTCCACGTTAGTGGTCACGTTAATTAGATTAATGTGGCTGCTAACATGGCTCTTCCTTGCTTCCTTTGTCCTCAAATCAAGCAAATAAAGTGCATCAAAGCTCTGTTCCAAGTCATGAGACTTGCATTATCCATTTTATCATTCAATTCATAAATAATTCTCATGAAATCATGTAAAGTTCATAATGTTTGCTTCAATTAAGATGTAAGTGTATTTTTATCCAAAACTTGCTTATTTACTAAGAAAATGCATGAAACTACCCTAAAATAGTAAAGAAAATGTCAGTAAAACTGGCTAACATGCCCTAGCATCACATATCCAAACACCAAAATCCAGATCCTACTCAAGTGTGAGAAGGGATTTCAAGCATGGTTTCATGTTTCCTTTTCCAAGGTTCCCATGAAACCCATTTTTGCATTCAATCTCTTTTCCAAGATAATTGAACGCTAAGCATGGAAAATGAAATTCCTTCTAGCAAATCACGGAGAAGATGAAGAGAAGAAGAATTTCACTATCATCAATCCATAAAGTACAACAGAGCTTCCTCTCTCAATGAGAGGGAATTTAGCTACTCATAGCTCAAAGGAAAGTACTCAAAAATAAAGAAGATGATGAAGTGTAAAAGTGGATCTAAAACCTAACTCCCTAACTGCTTAACCCCCTTTTCAGTACTTCTTGGGGGTATTTATACTACTCCTAGCTCTCAAAATAAAAGAATTACAAAAGTGAAAAACAAAAATTACAATTTGGAGGGAAAAGAAACTCATTAAGCATGACTTCCCAGTTGGCATGTGGCTGGCGCTTCAGTGACGTGTCACGTGCTACTCCAATTCTGGCTTGGCGTGCCACACTCGGTCCCTCAAGTGGCATGCTCCTCTTCAATAACATCCCTGGCGTGCCACGCCTTCGAGCTCAAGTGGCACACCCAGGGTCTTTTAATACCCATGTAGCCTGGCGTGCCACACCTTCGAGCTTAAGTGGCACGCCCTAGCTTTTTTTCCTCTTTTTCTTGCCTCTAGGGACTTGAACTAGCGTGGCATGCCCAAGGTCTGGCGTGCCACGCCCTTGCTGCATGCTTGATCAAGCTCTCTGGAAAGTTGAACTAGCGTGGCACGCCCAGGGTCTGGCGTGCCATGCCCTTTGTAAGCTAGTGATTCTTCTGTTTGGCGTGCCACGCCACGAACTCAAGTGGCATGCCCCAATGGCTTTGCTTCCTAAATGACACTAGCGTGCCACGCCTGGGGTTCAAGTGGCACGCCCATGTGAGGAATAGTGGATGGCGTGCCACGCCCTCGATGCCAAGTGTCACGCCCATGTGTTTGGCCTCCTTCATTCTCATCTTGAAACGTGTACCAGCATGCCACACCCATGATCTTGCCTTGGTTCCAATAGCTAGCGTGCCATGCCCAGCACTTCAACTGGCATGCCATAGTGATATTCTTGGACTGGCGTGCCACGCCTTCGATACCAAGTGGCACGCCCAGCCCTTGCTTTGGCCTCTTTATGCATTGGCGTGCCACGCCTGGTCGCTCAAATGGCACGCCTAAGTGAGATTGAGAGCCTGGCGTGCCACAACTTCGACCTCAAGTGGCACGCCCAGACTTCATTGGCCTTCAGCCCCCCTCTCTGGAATTTTGTACCAGCGTGTCACGCCCAGTTCCTGGCATGCCACGCCCATGTGAATGCTTGAGAGTCCTCCTCTGGAATTTAGTACTGGCGTGCCACACCCAGCTCCTGGTGTGGCACGTTAGTTCATTTTTATGGCGCTTGCTCTAAGTGTCATGCCCGCTTCACACGCCTAGCTTATTTTTGTTGTTTTCTTCCCCTTTTTGATGTCTTTTTCACCTGAAATTCAGCACAACTCATCTCAAAATAATGTACCACAATATTCATCAAATAATTCATGAATTGTAATGATCAAATGAGATTTATGCTCTTTTATGGTCCTCTTTATGCAAGAAATAAGGGTAGATGATGCAAGTCATCACAACACCAAACTTAAGCTTTGCTTGTCCCAAGCAAATCAATGTGAGTAGGCCCTTTATGAATTGAGACCTTGGCCTTGAATGAATGCAACATGACTAAGGGTAGGACTAAGTGTTCAACACATGTATGAATGTTTTAATGTCATAAAGAACTCTTAGATCTTTGAGGGTTCTTTCAAGTATAAGCTTCAGGGGTCCTTTCTATTGATTGTCACCTTGAAGTAGTAAGAGTTGTTTCACTTTCTTTTTGGTTATGCTTTCTGAACCACGACTCTAAGTGGTTTTTCTCAAGACAACCCTTTAATTAGGCTTTTAATTAGCACTCCCAAACCAGTTGGTTTTAGGGTACTAGGTGTTGAAACACCCCTAAGAATTTACTTGCCCAGGTCTCTTCTTGACACATCTTCACCACAAGCATCTACTAGGATCTTTAACTCTTTTTGAGCTTTTTAATGTTTCTTTCCCATCCTAGTAGTTGATGCTCAGAGCCTTGGGTCTTTATTGCTTACTACTTCTTGGTTCTAGGGATATTCAAGGAGTACCCATTACTCTTTCTTGTTATACCTTCTAAGACTAGTTGTTTTTCATGACTCAATTTTTCTTTTTTTTTTGTTCATTCAAGGTTCTACACTTAGTTCCTTGTTTCTTAGTTTTTTGAATGATCTTTCTTGGCCTTGGTCTCTCTTACTCTTGTTTTTGCACAGCTCACAGCAACCCATATGGAGACAAGCTCTACTTTATTTATGTTGAAAAGGATGACTTGAAATACATTGCATTTTCTTTCTTGTAGATTAAAGGACTCATAAAGGACTTCAAGCATGAAATAAAGCTAAGCAGAAAACATAAACTACCCTAGCATGACTATTTATTCTTGATAGAAAGTAAATCAAACAAAAGCTTAAACATGATTCAGAAATTAGAGAGTGTCAACCATGGGACTTAACAGCCTTGAGCAACTTAAATCTTCAGTTCATTGGCCCCTTTCCTTTGTCCTTCTTCTTGGAATGGGGGGAGTCATCTTCTTCCTTCTTGGAGGATCCTTCTTGTGCTTGAGTGTCCTTAGGCTTCCAAAATCCTAGCCTTCTCATATAGTTTCTTTCATCCTCCTTATGTTTGGCTAGAATCTCCTCTTGTCTAGCACTTAATTCCTCCATCCCTTGCATGAATGTGGGGTATCTGGGGTTAATAGCAGCCATAGCATTGCACAAGTGATTCAGTTTTGCTTGTGTGTTGATATCATACTGCCTCATCGAAATGGTTCTGGCATCATAAAGATGTCTGAACTCAGCGAGGTTCCTCTGTTGCCAGTTGTTCTACTCCACTATTTTGTTAAGTGCACTTCTCACTTCCCCCAGTCGAACTATTCCTGCTGCTCGTTCCTCATTTGCTCCCAACTCCCTTGGAGTTGTTGTATGTTCTCATTGACTTAGTCCCATTGCTTTTGTTGATAGTCTTTGAATTGGTTGACATCTTCTCTCAGGTGATGTAGGTCTCCCTTCATTTGGTGCACATCTCCTTGCAGTTGTTCCCAGTTGAATCCTTCAGGAAATTGTTGGTATTGGTATTATGGTGGTGGTGGTTGAAGTGCTAGAAAGTGTAGTTGCTCTTCTGCCTCTTCTTCTTCTTCTTCTTCTTGCATATGAGCATGAGCTCTATGCTCTCTGGCCCTCTGAAGTGGGTTGATAGCCAACACTTTGGCCATCTTCTTGGCAGTTATAGGCTTGTCTTGTTTCACTAGCACTTCATCAATGATTTTCTCAACTCCAGCTTCATCACATAACCTCTGTATGATGCTGGGAAATGCCAACCTTGTGTTGTCACTGGTGCTTTTCAGCACTTTGTTAATGTTGTTGGCAATTAGCTCCCCTACATTGACATTCTCACCTTTCATGATGCTGTGTATGAGCACAGCTCTCTCCTTGGTCACCTCTGAAGTGTTGGATGTGGGGATTAGGAATCTCCTCACAAAATCCAGCCACCCTCTAGCTTGGGGGCTCAGATCCTTCCTCTCAGCATGCAAATCTCGTTCAGGATTTCATCAAATCCAGTGTCTTGTTGCTTCATTCTTTTTTCATAGCTCCGTGTGGAGCTTGTCCTCTTTACCATTAGCGTCCTCTATATGCTCGAGGGGCTATAGTCAATGGACTTCCCCCTCATATAGCTAATGTAGCCATAGGGTTGTCCTGGCTGCGGCACTGCATTAGCATAAAAATCCCTCACCAAGCTCTCTAATGATGACAAGTCATCATATACCCATTTTTCAAGCTAATTTCACTTGCTTTGTTAGTCTTTATGCACTTTCTTGCTTCCTAAGTAAGTGATTTGGAGTGAAAATGCATAACTTCTTTAAATCAAGCAACCACCATGAAATTAATGTTAACTCATGAGGTTTAAGCTAATTTTAATTGAATTTTAATTGATTTATAAGCCTTGTGAATTTAGTGATACTTGGAGTGGTTGTTTTGGTTTATTTTAGGTGAAGAAAAGAATAAAAGAGAAAAGCGTGGCCTAAGAAAGCGTGACCCAAGGAGAAGGAAGCGTGGTCAAAGGAAGGAAAAGTGTGCCGCATGCAATGGGGGAGGCAAGCATTGCCCTCCACAAGGGCACACTGCCCTCTAGGAGGGCAACATAAGGGAACAAGGCAAAGAAGGCAACTCTGCCCTGCCCACTACAAGGGCAGAGCACAAATTTGTGCCTTGGAATCAAGAAGAAGAAAATGTTGCCCTGCCCTCCACAAGGGCAGTATCGGGCTCACAAGGGGAGAAAATCAAAGGAAAATGTCTCCAAATGCTTGCCACAAGAGTTGAACACGGGACCATGAGGAAGCAAGGAACTAAGTCCCATTACCGTGCCAAGAAAGCCAAAGAAAATGATAAGCGTGTGTAGCAGCCAGGATTCGAACGCGGGACTTCATTTTGGAAACACTGCCCTGCCCTCCGCGAGGGCAGGGCAGCATTTTGTTGTGGCATGAATCTGGCGCACCAAGGCTCAATTCTGGCGCACCACGGCATGAGTCTGGCAGCACCAGCATGCACCATCACAATTCTGGCGCACCAACTTTTTCTGCCCTGCCCTCCGCGAGGGCAGGGCAGCGTTCTGCGCACCAAGGCACGATCCTGGCAGCACCAGCGCGCACCACATCACGATTCTGGCAGCACCAACGCGCACCACATCACAATTTCTGGCGCACCAATTTTTTCTGCCCTGCCCTCCGCGAGGGCAAGGCAGCATTATGCGCACCAGCCTGCACCACGCCCGCACCAGCAACGCACCAAGCCGCACCACACATCAATTTTCTGCCCTGCCCTCCACAAGGGCAGGGCAACCTCCTGGAAGCTATTATCTTGGGCCAAAAATTGAATTAAAAATCCAATTCAATTCATTTCTTCACCAAATCAAAAGCCCATCCAAATCCCAAAATCCAAGAATAGAAAGTGTATAAATAGGAGCTAGTTTGATGTAATTAGGGACTTTTTACCTTTTTGCTTTGCTTTTAAATTTTGCACTTTCATTTTTGAGCTCTTGAACTTTCCTTTGGGAACTTGACTGAGATTTCAGAGAATTGGGGAGGAGAATTGATCTTTCTTCTTCCTCATTCTTGCTTGGGCACTTTTAATTTTCTTGTTTGAGTCTTGGGTGTTAAGAATTGAGGAAATTCTGTCTCAATCTCCACTCAAGAGCTCTTTAATTTCTCTTCTGCATAATTGAACTCATTTACATTCCCTTTACTGCTTCTTCTTTAATTTCTTGTCAATTGCTTTGTGGACTTGGATCTGGGAAGGCAATTGAGATCTAGACTTTGCTTTCTAGTCTCTTGAGTCCTGAGATCCCAATTTACTTTTGGTTCTTCTGTGAACCTTTGCTGCATTTTAATTTCAATTTCTGTTTGAACTTTAGTTTATTCCAATTCATCTTCTACTTTATTGATTGTTGCAATCTACTTTCTCTTGCTAGAATTCTGAATTCCCAACCCTTAATTCCCCTTTTATATTCAAGCAATTTATATTTCTTGCCATTTAAGTTACTGCAATTTACATTTCTTGCACTTTAAGTTTCAGTCATTTACTTTCTTGTTCTTTAAGATTCAGCAAGTTTACTTTCCTGCTCTTTAATTTACTGCAATTTCCCCTTCTCCCTTTACATTCCAAGTAATTTATATTCTGTTAAATACAACCCACTCAACCAAAACTTGATTCGCTTGACTAAACCAACCACTAAACTAAAATTGCTCAATCCTTCAATCCCTGTGGGATCGACCTCACTCATGTGAGTTATTATTACTTGATGCGACCCGGTACACTTGCCGGTGAGTTTTGTGTTGGATCGCTTTCCACACATCAAGTTTTTGGCGCCGTTGCCGGGGATTGAAATAGATTGACAATGATTAAGTGAAGTGGAGGTCTAGATCAAGCACTTTTTCTTTTCTGTTATTTTAATTTTGACTAACACACTAACTGTTTGAATTTTTGCTTAAACTAACTAAAACTTCATTCAAGCTACAGATTGAAGTTTCATAGGTTTTCTGGATCTGTGTGTTTATTGTTGTGTGTTTGTATGTCAGGTACAGGAAGATCTTCCCCTGTCCTCTCTGAAATTGACCAAAGAACTCTTCGAAGAATAAGAAGAGCTGAAAGAGGGAAGAACGTTATTGGATAGGAAGAATCTGAGGAGGAATTCCAAGAAATGGAAGGAGATCTCAATCAACCAGGAGGAGGAGCCAACAATAACCAACAACAACGAAGAGTCCTGGCTTCATACACATTTGCAAATGCTAGACACTGTGGAAGTAACATTCTTCCTCCTAATGTCAATGCAAACAATTTTGAATTAAAGCCACAACTCATCACTTTGGTTCAAAACAACTGCTCTTTTGGAGGAGGACCATTGGAGGACCCAAATCAACATTTATCTACTTTCTTGAGAATCTGTGACACGGTGAAAACCAATGGTGTACCTCCTGATAGCTACAAGTTGTTGCTCTTTCCATTTTCTCTCAGAGATAAAGCCACTAAATGGCTAGAGACCTTTCCAAAAGAAAGCATCAACACTTGGGATGACTTGGTAAGCAAGTTTCTTGCCAAATTTTATCCCCCTCAAAGAATTCTAAGATTGAAGACAGAGGTGCAGACATTCACTCAAATGGAGGCTGAAAACTTATATGAAGCATGGGAAAGATATAAGGCTCTATTGAGGAAATGTCCACCAGAGATGTTCACTGAGTGGGACAAGTTGCAGAACTTCTATGAGGGACTCACTCTTAAAGCTCAAGAAGCACTTGATCATTCAGCTGGAGGCTCTTTGCAACTCATGAAAACTACAGAGGAAGCTCAAAACCTCATTGATATGGTGGCCAATAACCAATATTTCTTTGCTCATCAAAGACAACGCCAACCATCACAAAGAAGAGGAGTAATGGAGTTGGAAGGAGTGGATTCAATTCTAGCTTAGAACAAGATAATGCAGCAGTAGATTCAACAACAGTTTGAGCAAATGGCCAAAAGAATTGATGGCTTGCAAGTTGCATCAGTGAGTGCCACAAGCCAACCACCAACTACTTGGGTGCAAAGTGAAGAAACTCAAGAGGAGCAACAGCAAGAGCAAGTCCAGTACATGCACAACCAAAATCCTGGAACAAATGAAGTCTACGTTGATACTTATAATCCATCTTGGAAGAACCATCCCAACCTCAGATGGGGAGACAACCATACTCAAAACCAACAACCATGGCAAAGAAACACAAGTCAGAATAATTGGAAAAGCACAAACCACAACCCCCAGCCAAACACTAACCAAAATACATACAGAAAACAACAAAATAATTACCCCAACTCTAACCATTATCCACCCAATAACCACCCAACAAATCAAACCACTTATCATCATCCATCAACAACCCAAAACCAACCAATTTCACAAGAATCCCAGAGGATCACTAATCTAGAGCTGCTCATGGAGAAAATGATGAAGAACCAAGAATTGACAACAAAGAACCAAGAAGCTTCCATGAAGAACTTAGAAAGGCAAATTGGGCAAATCTCCAAGCAGATTTCTGTTGAAAAGCCATCAAGTTCACTACCAAGTGACACCATCCCCAACCCAAAGGAAGAATGCAAGGTCGTGCAACTAAGAAGTGGAAAAGTATTAGTGGATGGTAACCAAGGAGCAACCAAGCATAGTGACAATGAGCCAACAAAGAATGATGAAGCCATCAACAAGGACATGATAAGCAAGAATGTCCCAGAAAAACTCACAGAGGAAGACAACAAACCACAGAATCTAAAGAAAGGAAAGCAGATCATGGAAGAACCAGATCCAAGACAACATCAAGAGGAGAAGAGCTCAACACCACCACTGCCTTATCCACAGAGATTTCACAAAGAGACAAAGGATCAGCATTTTCACAAATTTCTTGAGACTTTCAAGAAGCTGGAATTCAACATACCTTTAGCTGAGGCATTGGAGCAAATGCCTCTGTATGCCAAGTTCTTGAAAGAGCTCATCAACAAGAAGAGAAGTTGGAGTGAAAAAGAGACTGTAATGCTTAGTGAAGAATGCAGTGCAATCATTAAAAAGGGACTCCCTCCCAAGCTTGAAGATCCTGGAGGTTTCTTCCTACCCTGCACTATTGGAAACCTATTCATCAACAAGGGAATGTGTGATTTAGGAGCAAGCATAAATCTAATCCCATCTTTTTTAGTGAAAAAGCTTGGCATAGAGGAGGTGAAGCCAATACAGATGTCCTTGGAGTTGGTGGATCAATCAATAGTATATCCTAAAGGGCTGATTGAGAACCTGTTAGTTAAGGTTGACAAGTTCATATATCCTGCGGATTTTGTGGTCCTGGATTCTTCAGAAAATGGAAATGACTCCATAATACTTGGTCGACCATTTTTGGCCACTGCTAGAGCCATTGTGGATATAGAGCAGGGAGAGTTAACCCTCAGGATGCATGAGGAGAGCATCATCTTGAAAGTCTTTCCAGAATTACAAAGGAATGAAGAAACAAGCAAAACAAGTGGTGATCTCCTTCCAAAGCAAGCAACCAACAAGGCAGTAGAACAGAAAAACAAGCTTGTACAAGGAGAAAAAGGAATTCAAAAGGAAGCAGGGGTGATAAACAAGAAGGAAGGTATCACAACCCAAGCCACTGTCAAGAAAGAAAGATCAACAAGAAAGAAAAAGATGAAGAGCAAGAATAAGGCTCACAAAGGGTGGAAGAACAAGAAAATTCCAACTGAGGGATTTTCCAAAGGTGACAAAGTACAATTAGTATATCAACAGCTAGGAACAAAAGATTATTACACTGTCAACCAAATACTTTCTCTTGAGCATATGGAAATTGAGCATCAAGGCACACAGAGAAAGCTGACAGTGAGAGGTGACAAGTTGAGACATCACCAACATCAACCACCCTAAAGGGAGTTCAATGTCAAGCTAGTGACAATAAAAGAGCGCTTCATGGGAGGCAACCCAAGATCTAAGATTTCTGTCCTCTCTTTCATTTAATAAGCTATGATTCCTCTGAATATGATTTTGAACTTTCATGCCTGATAAATGCATACATTGTTTTGAAGCACATGTCAAACTTCTAAATTTGGTGTACCTTAAGGCACACCCAAGTTCATTTTTCAAAAAAAAAAAGGGGATTATTCTTAGAACATATGCATAATTCTTTCGATGAAGCATGTGACCAAACACTAAGTTTGGTGTCTGCATGTGTAACAATGTTCAGAAGATCATTTCCCAATCATGGACTCAAAACCATACAAAAAAAGGATCATACATCAAATTTTTTTTTTTAAATGCATCAATTGTGAAGAACGGTTTGCAGTGTTAAGCCGTCCCCTCAATAAAAGATAAGTTTGGTGTTCACCAAATTTTAGCATTCTTTATTTAGGGACACAATTGATCACAAAAAAAAATTCAAATAACTATTAAACAAACCAAAACAATTTTTTTATTATTGCAAATAAATTGCCAACGACTATATTAATGTTCTAAGGCTAGCTGTTTTGGTTCAGGTAGGAGAAAAAGATTAAGACAAAAGCTAGGAGGGGCCACGGCTAGGAGAAGCTATGTGAGGATGGTCACATGTGCCTAGAAGAATGCGCTCATGGGGAAGCAGAATTTGTATGCATGCATGCATCATTGAACGCCTAAATGCATGCAGCCAATGGGAGGAGGATCCTCGTCAAGCCTCAACAATGCATGCAGACCGTCCATTCCATGAATCCTTTAGATGAACAACTCAATCTCAACCCTTCATGAGCACTAACGAGTTCCTTCTTCATTCATTGTGGTTTTGTTGAAAAGCTTGAAGAATTTGCCTATTAAATAGCCGTAGCACTAAACGGTTCACACACTCATTCAAGCTACTTTCATATGAAAACCATAATCCCCTCTACTCCCAAAACCAACATAATTCCCTTATCTCACACAACAGAACCGAGAAGCATCCCAAACACAACACATACTTCTTCTATTCTCACTTTTCCCTTCTTCTCACCTCAAATCCAATGGCCTCCTCAAGTTCAAAAAGAAGGCCGGGAAAGGAACCTATGGTAGCCGAACCCCCATCCTTTGATGCAACCAAATTTAGATCCCAATTCCATGAAGGGAGATATCATAGGTTCATGGAGGCAAAGAATGTCATCTATGAGAAAAGCCTTGAGTTGAGGGAAGGAGAATATCCCATCATGAGGCAAATTACTAGAGAAAGAAGGTGGGAGCTCTTGTGTGCTCCTCTAGTTGACATCAGTGCAGTTATGATCAGGGAGTTCTATGCAAATGCTGTGAAAGAAAACAAAGATAGTGCTCCCTACACAAGTTATGTCAGAGGAGTTGAAGTGAGCTTCAGTCCAGCAGCCATCACTAGGGCTCTAAAGTTGAGAACCATAACTTATGCAGAGCCTAGTTATGAGACCAGGTTGCAAATGGAAAACAATCCTGATGAGATCTTGCAAGGATTATGTGTGGAAAATACAGATTGGGAAAAAGATTCAAAGGGAGTTCCAAGTCACTTGAGAAGGATAAATCTTACTCCTGTAGCCAAAGGATGGTATGAAATAGTGAGGAGATCTATTCTTCCTACTGGAAACGCCTCTTGGGTCACAATCAAACGAGCACTCTTGACATACTCCATCTTACATGGAGGTGAAATCAACCTTGCACAACTCATAGCCGACAGTATTCAAGATATGGCCAACAGCACAAGCAAATCAAGTAGTCTTGGACATCCAAGTACCATCCTCAGACTATGTGAGAAAGCTAAAGTAATCTTTGAAGATGAGGATACAGAAAAAGTGAAAAAGGGAAAAGGAATCACTAAGAAGAGTTTGGAGGGAATAAATGAAGAAGAAGATCAAGAAGGGGTGGTAGCTCCTAGACAAAGGAGATCACAAAGAGAGGAAGGACGAAATCAAGCTCATGATGCCATAGACATGAGCCAGTTACAAAGATCAATTGAAGAACTATCTCAGCAACTCATGCAGGCTCAACAAGGTCAAAATCAGGGGGGCCAAGAGAAATATCTAGAGCCCCATCCAGAATTTATGGAGCAATTTTTGAAAGAAAAAGAGGAACGAGAAGCTTGGCAGCATCAAATGGAGGAGAAACAAGAGAGATGGCAACAACAAATGATGACTCAGCAGCAAGAATTCCAAGCACAGATTCTTGAAGGACAAAAAGAGCAATACAAAGAATTCAAAGAATCATATGATAAGCTGTATTTTAGTCAAGCTAAAGCAGGGGAATACAGTCACAACCTGTATCAATGGAAGAATGTTCATCACACCATGGGAGAAGTTAGATATGCACAAAGAATGGAGAATGATGAAAACATGCAAGCAAGGTTGGAGTACTTGACCCACAATTTGCCAACACTCAATCCTGAGATCAAGCCATTTGAGCAATGCCCTGAATTTTTAGCCAAGCAACAGGCAAGATCTCATTAATATACTGAGGCAACCTTTAAAAGATTGGAAGATGTTAGGCTCTCAGGACTCTTAGATTCTGTTTGGGGTAGAAGATGTCCTGGTGAAGAGATCCGAGATTATTCCAAGACAGGGAAGAGAAAGAAGAAGAAGGGAGAATCAAGCAGCAGCCACGACCATTAGAAGGTGGCAAAGTTCTTTCATATTTCCTCTTTCATGTCTCTAATAAGGAGATGCATGTCTGAAACATGATATGCCTCCATCATTTATTTCTTTTACTTCATGCAATTTTTGTTCTTTGTTTTTCATTTTAGTTAGTTAATAAATAGCTAGAAAAATGCTAAATCTGCATAATGCTTGTTATCCATCACTTAGCTTTAAATTTTGTTTTGTTTCCCATATGCTTAAATAAAAGAGATTTGTGTGAATTGAAAAGTAAAATATCCAATGTTGCATAAGTAAGAATGGAAGTTAGTGGTGGTATATGTGTTTGATTAAATGCATAACTCATAAAATAATTGTTGCATAATATCATTCTCATTCAAATGTGAGTTAGCTTGCTGTTACAAAGACTCTTATCAATAATGAAAAAGCCCTTGGTAACAAAAATAGAAAGAAAAGGGAAAGAAAAAGCCAAAATGGCAAGAAAAACAAAGAATAAAGGTTGGACACCAATAGCTTGGACCCTAGGACATATGCCTGTGGTGTTCTTGTACTAAGATATGCTTGGATGAGTAAATTCTAAGGGGTATTTTAAAACCCGGTCACTTAGATCAACTGATTTGGGATGGCCAATTGAAAGTCCACAATAAAGAGCAACTTAGATACAGAACATTTAGTTATCCAAAGAGATGCTGGGCATCAATGATCCTAGGAAGAATTAGTGAGCCATGTGTCTGTGGTGGAAAGATGTTGAGCAAAAGAAAAGAAAATAAAGCCAAAGGCTACTACTGCAACATTTGACACCAAACCTCCAAAGGAATAATAAGCTTGTAAGCATTATAAGCCAAGAAAAGTTAGCAAGGGAGTAATTAAAAAGTGAGTCTTCTAACAGCAAGTTTAGCAAGCCTTTGAGGAAAGATGTATATTATGTAACAGCAACAATAATTGAGTTATCATTGTCTGCATAAAGACTCCATAAATCAAGTTCTGCTATATGCCTAATAAGGATATGTGTTCTTTTCTTATTCATATCATTTACTCTTAGTTTTGATGCTTGCTTGGGGACAAGCAAGATTTAAGTTTGGTGTTGTGATGACAAGTCATCATATACCCATTTTTCAAGCTAATTTCACTTGCTTTGTTAGTCTTTATGCACTTTCTTGCTTCCTAAGTAAGTGATTTGGAGTGAAAATGCATAACTTCTTTAAATCAAGCAACCACCATGAAATTAATGTTAACTCATGAGGTTTAAGCTAATTTTAATTGAATTTTAATTGATTTATAAGCCTTGTGAATTTAGTGATACTTGGAGTGGTTGTTTTGGTTTATTTTAGGTGAAGAAAAGAATAAAAGAGAAAAGCGTGGCCTAAGAAAGCGTGACCCAAGGAGAAGGAAGCGTGGTCAAAGGAAGGAAAAGTGTGCCGCATGCAATGGGGGAGGCAAGCATTGCCCTCCACAAGGGCACACTGCCCTCTAGGAGGGCAACATAAGGGAACAAGGCAAAGAAGGCAACTCTGCCCTGCCCACTACAAGGGCAGAGCACAAATTTGTGCCTTGGAATCAAGAAGAAGAAAATGTTGCCCTGCCCTCCACAAGGGCAGTATCGGGCTCACAAGGGAAGAAAATCAAAGGAAAATGTCTCCAAATGCTTGCCACAAGAGTTGAACACGGGACCATGAGGAAGCAAGGAACTAAGTCCCATTACCGTGCCAAGAAAGCCAAAGAAAATGATAAGCGTGTGTAGCAGCCAGGATTCGAACGCGGGACTTCATTTTGGAAACACTGCCCTGCCCTCCGCGAGGGCAGGGCAGCATTTTGTTGTGGCATGAATCTGGCGCACCAAGGCTCAATTCTGGCGCACCACGGCATGAGTCTGGCAGCACCAGCACGCACCATCACAATTCTGGCGCACCAACTTTTTCTGCCCTGCCCTCCGCGAGGGCAGGGCAGCGTTCTGCGCACCAAGGCACGATCCTGGCAGCACCAGCGCGCACCACAGCACGATTCTGGCAGCACCAACGCGCACCACATCACAATTTCTGGCGCACCAATTTTTTCTGCCCTGCCCTCCGCGAGGGCAGGGCAGCATTGCGCACCAGCCTGCACCACGCCCGCACCAGCACGCACCAAGCCGCACCACACATCAATTTTCTGCCCTGCCCTCCACAAGGGCAGGGCAACCTCCTGGAAGCTATTATCTTGGGCCAAAAATTGAATTAAAAATCCAATTCAATTCATTTCTTCACCAAATCAAAAGCCCATCCAAATCCCAAAATCCAAGAATAGAAAGTGTATAAATAGGAGCTAGTTTGATGTAATTAGGGACTTTTTACCTTTTTGCTTTGCTTTTAAATTTTGCACTTTCATTTTTGAGCTCTTGAACTTTCCTTTGGGAACTTGACTGAGATTTCAGAGAATTGGGGAGGAGAATTGATCTTTCTTCTTCCTCATTCTTGCTTGGGCACTTTTAATTTTCTTGTTTGAGTCTTGGGTGTTAAGAATTGAGGAAATTCTGTCTCAATCTCCACTCAAGAGCTCTTTAATTTCTCTTCTGCATAATTGAACTCATTTACATTCCCTTTACTGCTTCTTCTTTAATTTCTTGTCAATTGCTTTGTGGACTTGGATCTGGGAAGGCAATTGAGATCTAGACTTTGCTTTCTAGTCTCTTGAGTCCTGAGATCCCAATTTACTTTTGGTTCTTCTGTGAACCTTTGCTGCATTTTAATTTCAATTTCTGTTTGAACTTTAGTTTATTCCAATTCATCTTCTACTTTATTGATTGTTGCAATCTACTTTCTCTTGCTGGAATTCTGAATTCCCAACCCTTAATTCCCCTTTTATATTCAAGCAATTTATATTTCTTGCCATTTAAGTTACTGCAATTTACATTTCTTGCACTTTAAGTTTCAGTCATTTACTTTCTTGTTCTTTAAGATTCAGCAAGTTTACTTTCCTACTCTTTAATTTACTGCAATTTTCCCTTCCCCCTTTACATTCCAAGCAATATATATTCTGTTAAATACAACCCACTCAACCAAAACTTGATTCGCTTGACTAAATCAACCACTAAACTAAAATTGCTCAATCCTTCAATCCCTGTGGGATCGACCTCACTCATGTGAGTTATTATTACTTGATGCGACCCGGTACACTTGCCGGTGAGTTTTGTGTTGGATCGCTTTCCACACATCATCTACTACCTTCCTTGGTGGGTTGCATAGGAGTGTCCAGCCCCTATTGTTAATCTCAATGTTGATTTCAGGATGCTCGTTCCTCCCTAATAGGAATCCAACCTCTAGGATGATTTCCCTCTCACTCACCCAACTATAGAATTGATTTTGGTTGAATGCGGAGAGAAACTTGTATTCATTGAAAGATGAGCTTGAGGATCCAGAAGTTGGTTCCTTGGTTTTTCTTTTCTTTGAGGCTGAGCTTTTTGGTGGTGCCATTGAATTGAGAGAGTGTGTTTGAGGTTGTGAAAAAAAAAATTTTGTGGGATGTTGCAAGAAAATGCAAGCAAAACAGAGTTTGCTCCAACACCAAACTTAGGACTTGATTGTCCCAATCAAGAAAAGGGAAGAGAAGTATCGGGAAGAGAGGTAATGGAAGGCGAAAAGAGAAAAGAAGAAGAAGAATGTTCGGACTCTTTTCCATGTGTGATTAGGGGTTTGAAGTGGGAGAAGAGTTGGGAGAGTGAGGCTTTTATAAGGGGTGAAGAGTGTGGTTTGAATGGTGGGAAATAAAAAGAATTCAATGTTTTCCCACTTGGGGAGTGGCGCCTAGCGTGGGAAGAGGCACCAACCCTTATCTCACTGTGCCTCCTGCATGTGTTGAGTTTCAAAGTGTAAGTACACTTTGACTTCTTTGCTTTATGAGTTATTCACCATGTGGGTCCCATCTTTTTTTCCTGTAAATGAAACTGAAGCCCCGTTAGTAATGACAAAAGGATCCCTCACATTCCTTCTTATCATGGGTAAGTGGGATTGCAACTGATGGGTATCCCTTGGGACACCAAACTTAATCCTATTGCATCTTTAATAAATTGGTTTCATCATTGTGTATTTAATGTGTTCATAAAGATGAAATAACTCCAATCTTTTCATTTTCTTCTTTTTCTAACCTCTTCTGAACACATTAAACCACATTCATGCTCTTACCAAAATATCAAGTGCTTTCAGATTGAGTAGAATTGGGCTTGCTAGGTGATCCTTGTATGGTGGTGGTCACACCAAACTTAATCTCTGGGCTTACTCTTCAAAATCAAGTTATCAAAATGGTTGTAAGCCTAGATTAAGTGGGTGAGTGGCCACACCAAACTTAGCCTTTTAGCTAGTTCTCAGCCCACTTACTCATCATTAGTAAATGTATTCATCAAGTTGCAATTTTGGAATAAAAGAGACAAAAGATGTCAAGGTATCCTAACTACCAAAACTGATATTTAAACTTCCTAATGTACCACTTGCAATCTAATTCTAAATGGTAATGCAATACAAGTGTGTGAAACTTAAACTTAAACTATCCTAAGCAATGAATTTTAAACTACTTCTAAGAAAAATAATAAATCAAAAGGATAAAGTGTTGGGGTGCCTCCCAACTAGTGCTTCTTTATTATCACTAGCTTGACATTCCTCCATCTTTAGTTGAGCTTGTAGTTCACTCTCTGCTCCTCCAAGGAGCCTCCCAAGTAATGTTTGAGTCTATGGCCATTGACAGTGAAAGTTCTCTGAGTCTTGTCCTCTATGAGCTCTACATGACCATAGGGAAACACCTTGAGTATGGTGAAGGGTCCTGACCATCGAGACTTGAGTTTCCCATGGAAGAACTTGAGTCTTGAGTTGTACAGAAGCACCTTTTGTCCTTCAGTGAATACTCTCCTTGCTATCCTCTAATCATGCCACCTTTTTGTGTTCTCTTTGTAGATTTTTACATTCTCATATGCTTGATTTCTAAATTCCTCCAACTCATTGAGGTGCATTAATCTTCTTTCTCCAGCAGCTTGCTGATGAGCGGATAATTTATACGCTTTTTGGCATTGTTTTTAGGCAGTTTTTAGTAAGTTTGAGCTACTTTTAGGGATGTTTTCATTAGTTTTTATGTTAAATTCACATTTCTGGACTTTACTATGAGTTTGTGTGTTTTTCTGTGATTTTAGGTAAATTCTGGCTGAAATTGAGGGACTTGAGCAAAACTCTGAAAAAGGCTGACAAAAGGACTGCTGATGCTGTTGGAATCTGACCTCCCTGCACTCGAAATGGATTTTCTGGAGCTACAGAACTCCAAATGGCGCGCTCTGAACGGCGTTGGAAAGTAGTCATCCAGAGCTTTCCAGCAATATATAATAATCCATACTTTATTCGGAAATTGACGACGTAACTTGGCGTTGAACGCCAAGTACATGCTGCTGTCTGGAGTTAAACGCCAGAAACACGTCATGATCCGGAGTTGAACGCCCAAAACACGTTATAACTTGGCGTTCAACTCCAAGAGAAGCCTCAGCTCGTGGATAGATCAAGCTCAGCCCAAACATACACCAAGTGGGCCCCGGAAGTGGATTTATGCATCAATTACTTACTCATGTAAACCCTAGTAGCTAGTTTAGTATAAATAAGACTTTTTACTAGTGTATTAGACATCTTTTGACAGTTTAATCTCTTGACTGTTTAGCCTTTGATTATTCGGTCTCTTGATCACTCAGGGGGCTGGCCATTCGGCCATGCCTGAACCTTTCACTTATGTATTTTCAACAGTGGAGTTTCTACACACCATAGATTAAGGGTGTGGAGCTCTACTGTACCTCAAGTTTCAATACAATTACTATTACTTTTTATTCAATTCTCTCTTATTCTTATTCCAAGATATACGTTGCACAACACTTTGATGAATGTGATGATCCGTGACACTCATCATCATTCTCACTTATGAACGTGCGTGACTGACAACCACTTCCGTTCTACCTTAGGCCGGGCGCATATCTCTTAGATTCCCCAACAGAATCTTCGTGGTATAAGCTAGATAGATGGCGGCATTCATGAGGATCCGGAAAGTCTAACCTTGTCTGTGGTATTCCGAGTAGGATCCTGGGAATCCGAAAAGTCTAACCTTGTCTGTGGTATTCCGAGTAGGATTCCGGTATTGAATGACTGTGACGAGCTTCAAACTCCTGAAGGCTGGGCGTGATGACAAACGCAAAAGAATCAAGGGATTCTATTCCAACCTGATTGAGAACTGACAGATGATTAGCCGTGCTGTGACAGAGCATTTGGACCATTTTCACTGAGAGGATGGGATATAGCTATCAACCAAGGGTGATGCCTCCAGACGATTAGCCGTGCAGTGACAGCGCAGATGACCATTTTCCCGAGAGGATTAATAGTAGCCATTGATGATAGTGATGCCCTACATACAGCTTGCCATGGAAAGGAGTAAGAAGGATTGAAGGAAGAGCGAGAAGTGAAGTAGAGTTTCAAGAGGAGCACAGCATCTCCATACACTTATCTGAAATTCCCACTATTAATTTACATAAGTATTTCTATCCTTTTTATTTTCTTTTTATTATTAATTTTCGAACTCATCATAAACCAATTTAATCTGCCTAACTGAGATTTACAAGGTGACCATAGCTTGCTTCATACCAACAATCTCTGTGGGATCGACCCTTACTCACGTAAGGTATTACTTGGATGACCCAGTACACTTGCTGGTTAAGTTGAACGGAGTTGTGAACTATGGTATTGGCATCATGTTTTTTGGCGCCATTACCAGGGAATGAAAAGCAATGAATTTTGCAAAATGGAATAACAATTGAATCACAATTTCGTCCACCAAGTTTTTGGCGCCGTTGCCGGGGATTGTTCGAGTATGGACAACTGACGGTTCATCTTGTTGCTCAGATTAGGTAATTTTCTTTTCAAAAATATTTTTCAAAATGTTTCTTTTCTTTTTCGTTTTTCCAAAAATATTTTCGAAAATTTTTTTAAAAATCCAAAAAAATTAGAAAATCATAAAAATCAAAAATATTTTGTGTTTCTTGTTTGAGTCTTGTGTTAATTTTTAAGTTTGGTGTCAATTGCATGCTTAAAAATTTTTTCTTGCATTCTTCGAAAACTCCATGCATTCATAGTGTTCTTCATGATCTTCAAGTTGTTCTTGACAAGTCTTCTTGTTTGATCTTGATGATTTCTTGTTTTGTGTTGTTTGTTGTTTTTCATGTGCACTTTTGCATTCATATTTTCCATGCATTAAAGATTTCTAAGTTTGGTGTCTTGCATGTTTTCTTTGCATCAAAAATTTTTCAAAATTATGTTCTTGATGTTCATCATGATCTTCAAAGTGTTCTTGGTGTTCATCTTGACATTCATAGTGTTCTTGCATGCATCTTGTGTCTTGATCCAAAATTTTCATGTTTTGGGTCATTTTTGTGTTTTTCTTTAAGAATTCAAAAATCAAAAAAATATATTTTCCTTATTTCCCTCCAAATTTTTGAAATTTTGGGTTGACTTGGTCAAAAATTTTTAAAAATTAGTTGTTTCTTACAAGTCAAGTCAAAATTTCAAATTTTAAAAATCTTATCTTTTCGAAATCTTTTTCAAAAATCATATCTTTTCCATTTTCTTTCTTATTTTCAAAATTTTTAAAAATTATATTTTTTTTCAAAAAATCTTTTCTTATCTTTTATATCTAATTTTCGAAAATTAGCTAACAATTAATGTGATTGGTTCAAAAATTTGAAGTTTGTTACTTTCTTGTTAAGAAAGGTTCAATCTTTAAGTTCTAGAATCTTATCTTGTAGTTTCTTGTTAGTTAAGTCACTTTAAAAAAAAAATTTTCAAAATATCTTTTTCATAAAAATCTCATCTTTTTATCTTATCTTTTTCAAAAACTTTATCTTTTTCAAAATTTGATTTCAAAATATCTTATCTAACCTCCTATCTTCTTATCTTTTTAATTTTTTTTTTAATATCTTTTTCAACTAACCAATCAACTTTTTGTTTGTTTCTTATCTATTTTTCAAAACCACCTAACTACTTTTTCCTCTCTAATTTTCGAAAATATCTCATCTCTTTTTCAAAAATTCTTTTTATTTTAAATTTTAATTTTAATTATACCTTATATTTAATTTTCGAAAATTACTAACCCTTTTTTTTTCAAAATTATTTTCGAATTTCTCCCTCTCTTTTCTTATTCTATTTAATTATTTAATTACTAACACTTCTCTTCACCTCTCTTCATCCAAAAATCCGAATCCATCCTTCTTCATTCTTCTACCCCCTTCTTCTTCTACTAACATAAAGGAATCTCTATACTGTGACATAGAGGATTCCTCTTCCTTTTCTTGTTTTCTTCTCTTTCATATGAGCAGGAACAGGGAAAAAGGCACTCTTGTTGAAATTGATCCAGAACCTGAAAGGACTCTGAAGAGGAAATTAAGAGAAGCTAAATTAAATTATTCTAAAGGTAACCTTTCAGAAATTTTCGAACAAGAGAAGGAGATGGCAGCTGAAAATAATAATAATGCAAGGAGAATGCTTGGTGACTTCACAAAGCCAACATCCAAATTTGATGGAAGAAGCATCTCCATTCCTGCCATTGGAGCCAATAATTTTGAGCTTAAGCCTCAACTAGTTGCCTTAATGCAACAAAACTGCAAGTTTTATGGACTTCCATCTGAAGATCCTTATCAGTTTTTAACTGAGTTCTTGCAGATCTGTGAGACTATAAAAACGAATGGAGTTGATCCTGAAGTCTATAGACTCATGCTTTTCCCTTTTGCTGTAAGAGACAGAGCTAGAATATGGTTGGATTCACAACCTAAGGATAGCCTGGACTCCTGGGATAAGCTGGTCACTGCCTTCTTGGATAAATTCTTTCCTCCTCAAAAGCTGAGCAAGCTAAGAGTGGATGTTCAAACCTTCAAACAAAAAGATGGTGGATCCCTCTATGAAGCTTGGGAAAGATACAAGCAGCTGACCAAAAGATGTCCATCTGACATGTTTTCAGAATAGACCATATTAGATATATTCTATTATGGTCTCTCTGAATTTTCGAAAATGTCATTGGATCATTCTGCAGGTGGATCTATTCACCTAAAGAAAACGCCTGAAGAGGCTCAAGAACTCATTGACATGGTTGCAAACAACCAATTCATGTACACTTCTGAGAGGAATTCCGTGAATAATGGGATACCTCAGAAGAAAGGAGTTCTTGAAATAGATGCTCTGAATGCCATATTGGCTCAGAACAAAGTGTTGACTCAACAGGTCAACATGATCTCTCAAAATCTGAATAGATGGCAACATGCATCCAACAGTACTAGAGAGGCAGCTTCTGAAGAAGCTTATGATCCTGAGAACCCTACCATGGCAGAGGTTAATTACATGGGTGAACTGGTGCACGAAATTGTGATCAATACTTTTCACAACTCAAATAATCCCCGGTGATGAACCCAAAAACTTGGTGTTCAATACAATGGCATAAACACAACTTCGCACAACTAACCAGCAAGTGTACTGGGTCGTCCAAGTAATAAACCTTACGCGAGTAAGGGTCGATCCCACAGAGATTGTTGGTATGAAGCAAGCTATGGTCACCTTGTAAATCTCAGTCAGGCAAACTCAAATGGGTATGGTGATATACGAATAAAACATAAAGATAAAGATAGAGATACTTATGTAATTCATTGGTAGGAATTTCAGATAAGCGTATGAAGATGCCTTCCCTTCCGTCTCTCTGCTTTCCTACTGTCTTCATCCAATCCTTCTTACTCCTTTCCATGGCAAGCTTAAGCAAGGGTTTCACCGTTGTCAGTGGCTACCTCCCATCCTCTCAGTGGAAATGTTCAACGCACCCTGTCACGGCACGGCTATCCATCTGTCGGTTCTCGATCAGGCCGGAATAGAATCCAGTGATTCTTTTGCGTCTGTCACTAACGCCCCGCCCTCAGGAGTTTGAAGCACGTCACGGTCATTCAATCATTGAATCCTACTCAGAATACCACAGACAAGGTTAGACCTTCCGGATTCTCTTGAATGCCGCCATCAGTTCTAGTCTATACCACGAAGACTCTGATCTCACGGAATGGCTGGCTCGTGTGTCAGGCGAGCACTCGGTTGTCAGGCGATCAACCATGCATCGTGTATCAGGAATCCAAGAGATATTCACCCAATCGAAGGTAGAACGGAGGTGGTTGTTAGTCACACGTTCATAGGTGAGAATGATGATGAGTGTCACAGATCATCACATTCATCAAGTTGAAGAACAAGTGATATCTTAGAACAAGAACAAGCGGAATTGAATAGAAGAACAATAGTAATTGCATTAATACTCGAGGTACAGCAGAGCTCCACACCTTAATCTATGGTGTGTAGAAACTCCACCGTTGAAAATACATAAGTGATAGTGTGATCATTGGCTTCGGCCCCAGAGAGGGAACCAGAAGAACCAAGATGAGATTACAATAGTAAAAGGTCCTACTTATAGAAAACTAGTAGCCTAGGGTGTACAGAGATGAGTAAATGACATAAAAATCCACTTCCGGGCCCACTTGGTGTGTGCTTGGGCTGAGCATTGAAGCATTTTCGTGTAGAGACTCTTCTTGGAGTTAAACGCCAGCTTTTGTGCCAGTTTGGGCGTTTAACTCCCATTTTGGTGCCAGTTCCGGCGTTTAACGCTGGAAATTCTGAGGGTAACTTTGAACGCCGGTTTGGGCCATCAAATCTTGGGCAAAGTATGGACTATCATATATTGCTGGAAATCCCAGGATGTCTACTTTCCAACGCCATTGAGAGCGCGCCAATTGGGCTTCTGTAGCTCCAGAAAATCCACTTCGAGTGCAGGGAGGTCAGAATCCAACAGCATCTGCAGTCCTTTTCAGTCTCTGAATCAGATTTTTGCTCAGGTCCCTCAATTTCAGCCAGAAAATACCTGAAATCACAAAAAAACACACAAACTCATAGTAAAGTCCAGAAAAGTGAATTTTAACTAAAAACTAATAAAAATATACTAAAAACTAACTAGATCATACTAAAAACATACTAAAAACAATGCCAAAAAGCGTACAAATTATCCGCTCATCACAACACCAAACTTAAATTGTTGCTTGTCCTCAAGCAACTGAAAATCAAATAAGATAAAAAGAAGAGAATATGCAATGAATTCCAAAAACATCTATGAAGATCAGTATTAATTAGATGAGCGGGGCTTTTAGCTTTTTGCCTCTGAACAGTTTTGGCATCTCACTCTATCCTTTGAAATTCAGAATGATTGGCTTCTTTAGGAACTCAGAATCCAGATAGTGTTATTGATTCCCCTAGTTAAGTATGATGATTCTTGAACATAGCTACTCATTGAGTCTTGGCCGTGGCCCAAAGCACTCTGTCTTCCAGTATTACCACCAGATACATACATGCCACAGACACATAATTGGGTGAACCTTTTCAGATTGTGACTCAGCTTTGCTAGAGCCCCCAATTAGAGGTGTCCAGGCTTCTTAAGCACACTCTTTTTGCCTTGGATCACAACTTTATTTCTTTCTTTTCTCTATTTTTTTTTCGAATTTTTTTTCTTTTTCTCTTTTTTTTTCGAATTTTTTTTTTGTATTCACTGCTTTTTCTTGCTTCAAGAATCATTTTTATGATTTTTCAGATCCTCAGTAACATGTCTCCTTTTTCATCATTCTTTCAAGAGCCAATATTCATGAACCACAAATTCAAAAGACATATGCACTGTTTAAGCATACATTCAGAAGACAAAAATATTGCCACCACATCAAAATAATTAAACTGTTATAAAATTCAAAATTCATGCAATTCTTTTCTTTTTCAATTAAGCACATTTTTCATTCAAGAAAGGTGATGGATTCATAGGACATTCATAACTTTAAGGCATAGACACTAAGACACTAATGATCACAAGACACAAACATAGATAAACATAAGCATTAAAATTCGAAAAACAGGAAAATAAAGAACAAGGAAATTAAAGAACGGGTCCACCTTAGTGATGGCGGCTTGTTCTTCCTCTTGAAGATCCTATGGAGTGCTTGAGCTCCTCAATGTCTCTTCCTTGTCTTTGTTGCTCCTCTCTCATGATTCTTTGATCTTCTCTAATTTCATGGAGGATGATAGAGTGTTCTTGGTGCTCCACCCTTAGTTGTCCCATGTTAGAACTCAATTCTCCTAGGGAGGTGTTTAGTTGCTC
The DNA here is from genome assembly GCF_003086295.3 of Arachis hypogaea. Lineage (NCBI taxonomy): Eukaryota > Viridiplantae > Streptophyta > Magnoliopsida > Fabales > Fabaceae > Arachis > Arachis hypogaea. The sequence goes on along the minus strand of NC_092038.1, from coordinate 65,958,354 downwards.
CCAATAGTTTTGTGGAGGAAAGTGCATCCCTTGAGGAATCTCAGGGATCTCATGATGAGTGGGGTCTCTTGTGTGCTCCATCCTCTTCTTAGTGATGGGCCTGTCCTCATCAATAGGGATGTCTCCCTCTATGTCAACTCCAACTGAATAACAGAGGTGACAAATGAGATGAGGAAAGGCTAACCTTGCCAAGGTAGAGGACTTGTCCGCCACCTTATAGAGTTCTTGAGCTATAACCTCATGAACTTCTATTTCTTCTCCAATCATGATGCTATGAATCATGATAGCCCGGTCTATGGTAACTTCGGACCGGTTGCTAGTGGGAATGATTGAGCGTTGAATAAACTCCAACCATCCTCTAGCCACGGGCTTGAGGTCATGCCTTCTCAATTGAACCGGCTTCCCTCTTGAATCTCTCTTCCATTGGGCGCCCTCTTCACAGATGTCTATGAGGACTTGGTCCAACCTTTGATCAAAGTTGACCCTTTTTGAGTTTGAAAGGGATCCTGGGGATCACCTTCTTCAAGGCCACAACTTCATAGAAGTGGTCTTGATGCACCCTTGAGATGCATCTCTCCATCTCCCATGACTCGGAGGAGGAAGCTTTTGCCTTCCCTTTCCTCTTTCTAGAGGTTTCTCCGGCCTTGGATGCCATAAATGGTTATGGAAAAACAAAAAGCAATGCTTTTACCACACCAAACTTAAAATGTTTGCTCGTCCTCGAGCAAAAGAAGAAAGAAGAGAGTAGAAGAAGAAGAAATGAGGAAGAAGGGAATGGCTTTGTGTTCGGCCAAAAGGGGAAGAAGTGGTGTTTAGGTTGTGTGGGAAAGTGGTTTGAATTTGAATGGTGAGGTAGGTGGGGTTTTATGAAGGATGGATGTGAGTGGTGAAGAGAAAGATGGGATTTGATAGGTGAAGGGTTTTTGGGGAAGAGGTGTTGAGGTGATTGGTGAATGGGGGAAGAAGAGAGAGATTGGTGGGGTAAATGGGGATCCTGTAGGGTCCACAGATCCTGAGGTGTCAAGGAAAAGTCATCCCTGCACCAAATGGCAAGCAAAATTTCGTTTTTAGCCAATTCTGGCGTTAAACGCCGGGCTGGTGCCCATTTCTGGCGTTTAACGCCAGCTTCTTGCCCTTTTCTGGCGTTTAACGCCAGTCTGGTGCCCCTTTCTGGCGTTAAACGCCCAGAATGGTGCCAGACTGGGCGTTAAACGCCCATCTGCTAGCCTCACTGGCGTTTAAACACCAGCAAGCTCTCCTCCAGGGTGTGCTGTTTTTCTTTCTGTTTTTCATTCTGTTTTTGCTTTTTTCATTGATTTTGTGACTTCTCATGATCATCAACCTACAAAAGACATAAAATAACAAAAGAGAATAGATAAAATATAACATTGGGTTGCCTCCCAACAAGCGCTTCTTTAATGTCATTAGCTTGATAGAGGACTCTCATGGAGCCTCCGAAATGCTCAGAGCTATGTTGGAACCTCCCAACACCAAACTTAGAGTTTGAATGTGGGGGTTCAACACCAAACTTAGAGTTTGGTTGTGGCCTCCCAACACCAAACTTAGAGTTTGACTGTGGGGGCTCTGTTTGGCTCTGTTTTGAGAGAAGCTCTTCATGCTTCCTCTCCATGGTGACAGAGGGATATCCTTGGGCCTTAAACACCAAGGATTCTTCATTCACTTGAATGATCAACTCTCCTCTATCAACATCAATCACAGCCTTTGCTGTGGCTAGGAAGGGTCTACCAAGGATGATGGATTCATCCATGCACTTCCCAGTCTCAAGAACTATGAAATCAGTAGGGATGTAATGGTCTTCAACCTTTACCAGAACATCCTCTACAAGTCCATAAGCTTGTTTTCTTGAGTTGTCTGCCATCTCTAGTGAGATTTTTGCAGCTTGCACCTCAAAGATCCCTAGCTTCTCCATTACAGAGAAAGGCATGAGGTTTACACTTGACCCTAAGTCACACAAGGCCTTCTTAAAGGTCATGGTGCCTATGGTACAAGGCAATGAAAACTTCCCAGGATCCTGTCTCTTTTGAGGCAGTTTCTGCCTAGACAAGTCATCCAGTTCTTTGGTGAGCAAAGGAGGTTCATCCTCCCAAGTCTCATTTCCAAACAACTTGTCATTTAGCTTCATGATTGCTCCAAGGTATTTAGCAACTTGCTCTTCAGTGACATACTCATCCTCTTCAGAGGAAGAATACTCATCAGAGCTCATGAATGGCAGAAGTAAGTCCAATGGAATCTCTATGGTCTCATTTTGAGCCTCAGATTCCCATGGTTCCTCATTGGGGAACTCATTGGAGGCCAGTGGACATCCATTGAGGCCTTCCTCAGTGGCGTTCACTGCCTCTCTTTCCTCTCCAAATTCGGCCATGTTGATGGCCTTGCACTCTCCTTTTGGATTTTCTTCTATATTGCTTGGAAGAGTGCTAGGAGGGAGTTCAGTAATTCTCTTGCTCAGCTGACCCACTTGTGCCTCCAATTTTCTAATGGAGGACCTTGTTTCAGTCATGAAACTTTGAGTGGTTTTGATTAGATCAGAGACCATGGTTGCTAAGTTAGAGTTATTCTGCTTAGAACTCTCTGTCTGTTGCTGAGAAGATGATGGAAAAGGTTTGCTATTGCTAAACCTGTTTCTTCCACCATTATTATTGTTGAAACCTTGTTGAGGTCTCTGTTGATCCTTCCATGAAAAATTTGGATGATTTCTCCATGAAGGATTATAGGTGTTTCCATAGGGTTCTCCCATGTAATTCACCTCTTCCATTGAAGGGTTCTCAGGATCATAAGCTTCTTCCTCAGATGAAGCTTCCTTAGTACTGCTTGGTGAATTTTGCATTCCAGACAGACTTTAAGAAATCATATTGACTTGTTGAGTCAATATTTTGTTCTGAGCCAATATGGCATTCAGAGTGTCAATCTCAAGAACTCCTTTCTTCTGACTAGTCTCATTGTTCACAGGATTCCTTTCAGAAGTGTACATGAATTGGTTATTTGCAACCATTTCAATCAGCTCTTGAGCTTCTGTAGGCATCTTCTTCAGGTGAAGAGAGCCTCCAGCAGAGCTATCCAAAGACATTTTGGATAGTTCAGAGAGACCATCATAGAAAATACCTATGATGCTCCATTCAGAAAGCATATCAGTGGGACACTTTCTGATTAATTGTTTGTATCTTTCCCAAGCTTCATAGAGGGATTCTCCTTCCTTCTGTCTGAAGGTTTGGACTTCCACTCTAAGCTTACTCAATTTTTGAGGTGGAAAGAACTTTGCCAAGAAGGCATTGACTAGCTTTTCCCAAGAGTACAGGCTTTCTTTAGGTTGAGAGTCCAACCATGTTCTAGCTCTGTCTCTTACAGCAAAAGGGAATAGCATAAGTCTGTAGACCTCAGGGTCAACCCCATTAGTCTTGACAGTGTCACAGATTTGCAAGAATTCAGCTAAAAACTGATGAGGATCTTCCATTGGAAGTCCATGGAACTTGCAATTCTGTTGCATTAGAGAAACTAATTGAGGCTTAAGCTCAAAGTTGTTTGCTCCAATGGCAGGGATAGAGATGCTTCTCCCATAGAAGTCGGGAGTAGGTGTAGTAAAGTCACCCAGCACCTTCCTTGCATTGTTGGCATTGTTGTTGTTTTCGGCTGCCATGTGCTCTTCTTCTTTGAAGAATTCGGTTAGGTCCTCTACAGAGAGTTGTGCCTTAGCTTCTCCTAGCTTTCACTTCAAGGTCCTTTCAGGTTCAGGATCAGCCTCAACAAGAATGCTTTTGTCTTTGTTTCTGCTCATATGAAAGAGAAGAGAACAAGAAAATGTGGAATCCTCTATGTCGCAGTATAGAGATTCCTTTAGGTGTCAGAGGAAAAGAAGGATAGAAGACAGAAGTAGAAAATTCGAACTTATCAAAGAAGATGGAGTTCAAATTTTGCATTAAGGAATAGTGTTAGTCCATAAATAGAAGGATGTGAGAAGAAGAGAAGTAATTTTCGAAAATTAAGTCAAACATTTTGAAAACATTTTGAAAAAACACTAATTGATTTTTGAAAATAAAAGTGGGAAAGAAGTAAAGTGATTTTTGAAAAAGATTTTGAAATTAGAAATCAAAAAGATTTGATTGAAAGTTATTTTGAAAAAGATGTGGTTAAGAAGATATGATTGGTTTTAAGAAGATGTGATTGAGAAGATATGATTTGAAAAACATTTTAAGAAGATTTGATTTTGAAAATTAATGACTTGGCTATCAAGAAAAGATATGATTCAAACATTAAACCTTTCTCAACAGAAAAGGCAACATACTTGAAATGTTGAATCAAATCATTAATTGATAGCAAGTATTTTTTTAAAAAAGAAAGAAATTGATTTTGAAAAAGATTTGATTGAAAAAAAAAGATTTGATTTTGAAAAACTTTGAAAATCTGAAAAAAAATTGCATTGAAAACAGAATCTTCCCTCTTGTGCCATCCTGGCGTTAAACGCCCAGAATGGTGCACATTCTGGCGTTTAACGCCCAAAACTCTACCCTTTTGGGTGTTAAACGCCCAACCAGGTACCCTGGCTGGCGTTTAAACGCCAGTCTGTCCTTCTTCACTGGGCGTTTGAACGCCCAGCTTTTTCTGTGCAATTCCTCTGTAGTATGTTCTGAATCTTCAATTCTCTGTATTATTGACTTGAAAAGACACAAATTAAAAATATTTTTGGATTTTTAATAATCAAAATGCAACTAAAATCAAATAACAATGCATGCAAGACACCAAACTTAGCAGTTTGTATACTACTGACACTAATGAGAATGCATATGAGACACATAGACACTCAAGTCAAGAGAATTCAAAGGTCAGAGCAATGAAATCATCAAGAACAACTTGAAGATCCTTAAGACACATGAATGAATGTATGCAATTGACACCAAACTTAAAATGAAACACTAGACTCAAACAAAAAGTATTTTTGGATTTTATGATTTTGTAATTTTTTTTTGTGCCTTTTTTTTTGAAAATAAAGTGGGAAAAGGTATCAAAATTCTTAATGAGAATTCCAGGAATCATGCAATGTTAGTCTAAAGCTTCAGTCTAAAGGAATTAGACATGGTCAGCCAAGCTTCAGCAGAACATTGCATTCAAGAGCTAAATTGATGAAGATCAATCAGCTTTGGTGATGATAAGAACATCACCTTGAAACACTAGAATTCATTCTTAAGAACTCTGAAGAAAAAAAAATACCTAATCTAAGCAACAAGATGAACCGTCAGTTGTCCAAACTCAACAATCCCCGGCAACGGCGCCAAAAACTTGGTGCACGAAATTGTGATCAATACTTTTCACAACTCAAATAATCCCCGTGATGAACCCAAAAACTTGGTGTTCAATACCATGGCATAAACACAACTTCGCACAACTAACCAGCAAGTGTACTGGGTCGTCCAAGTAATAAACCTTACGCGAGTAAGGGTCGATCCCACAGAGATTGTTGGTATGAAGCAAGCTATGGTCACCTTGTAAATCTCAGTCAGGCAAACTCAAAGGGGTATGGTGATATACGAATAAAACATAAAGATAAAGATAGAAATACTTATGTAATTCATTGGTGGGAATTTCAGATAAGCGTATGAAGATGCTTGTCCCTTCCGTCTCTCTGCTTTCCTACTGTCTTCATCCAATCCTTCTTACTCCTTTCCATGGCAAGCTTAAGCAAGGGTTTCACCGTTGTCAGTGGCTACCTCCCATTCTCTCAGTGGAAATGTTCAACGCACCCTGTCACGGCACGGCTATCCATCTGTCGGTTCTCGATCAGGCCGGAATAGAATCCAGTGATTCTTTTGCGTCTGTCACTAACGCCCCGCCCTCAGGAGTTTGAAGCACGTCACAGTCATTCAATCATTGAATCCTACTCAGAATACCACAGACAAGGTTAGACGTTCCGGATTCTCTTGAATGCTGCCATCAGTTCTAGCCTATACCACGAAGACTCTGATCTCACGGAATGGCTGGCTCGTTTGTCAGGCGAGCACTCGGTTGTCAGGCGATCAACCATGCATCGTGTATCAGGAATCCAAGAGATATTCACCCAATCGAAGGTAGAACGGAGGTGGTTGTTAGTCACACGTTCATAGGTGAGAATGATGATGAGTGTCACAGATCATCACATTCATCAAGTTGAAGAACAAGTGATATCTTAGAACAAGAACAAGCGGAATTGAATAGAAGAACAATAGTAATTGCATTAATACTCGAGGTACAGCAGAGCTCCACACCTTAATCTATGGTGTGTAGAAACTCCACCGTTGAAAATACATAAGTGATAGTGTGATCATTGGCTTCGGCCCCAGAGAGGGAACCAGAAGAACCAAGATGAGATTACAATAGTAAAAGGTCCTACTTATAGAAAACTAGTAGCCTAGGGTGTACAGAGATGAGTAAATGACATAAAAATCCACTTCCGGGCCCACTTGGTGTGTGCTTGGGCTGAGCATTGAAGCATTTTCGTGTAGAGACTCTTCTTGGAGTTAAACGCCAGCTTTTGTGCCAGTTTGGGCGTTTAACTCCCATTTTGGTGCCAGTTCCGGCGTTTAACGCTGGAAATTCTGAGGGTAACTTTGAACGCCGGTTTGGGCCATCAAATCTTGGGCAAAGTATGGACTATCATATATTGCTGGAAAGCCCAGGATGTCTACTTTCTAACGCCATTGAGAGAGCGCCAATTGGGCTTCTGTAGCTCCAGAAAATCCACTTCGAGTGCAGGGAGGTCAGAATCCAACAGCATCTGCAGTCCTTTTCAGTCTCTGAATCAGATTTTTGCTCAGGTCCCTCAATTTCAGCCAGAAAATACCTGAAATCACAGAAAAACACACAAACTCATAGTAAAGTCCAGAAAAGTGAATTTTAACTAAAAACTAATAAAAATATACTAAAAACTAACTAGATCATACTAAAAACATACTAAAAACAATGCCAAAAAGCGTATAAATTATCCGCTCATCATGAACCTTATGGAAACACCTATAACTCATCATGGAGAAATCATCCAAATTTCTCATGGAAGGATCAACAAAAGCCTCAACAAGGCTTTAATAATGGTGGACGCAATAGGCTGAGCAATAGCAAGCCATATCCATCATCTTCTCAGCAACAGACAGAAAATTCTGAACAAAACACTTCTAATTTAGCCAATCTAGTCTCTGATCTGTCAAAGGCCACTTTCAGTTTCATGAATGAAACAAGATCCTCCATTAGAAATTTGGAGGCACAAGTGGGCCAGCTGAGTAAGAAAGTCATTGAAACTCCTCCCAGTATTCTCCCAAGTAATACAGAAGAGAATCCAAAAGGAGAGTGCAAGGCCATTGATGTGATCAATATGGCCGAATGCACAAGGGCGGAAGAGGACGAAAATCCTAGTGAGGAGGACCTCCTGGGATGTCCCTCAAGCAAGAAGGAGTTTCCTATTAAGGATCCAAAGGAATCTGAGGCTCATATAGAGACCATAGAGATTCCATTAAATCTCCTTCTGCCATTCATGAGCTCTGAAGACTATTCTTCCTCTGAAGAGGATGAAGATGTAACTGGAGAGCAAGTTGCTCAATATTTAGGAGCTATCATGAAGCTGAATGCCAAGTTGTTTGGTAATGAGACTTGGGAAAGTGAACCTCCCTTGCTCATTAGTGAACTGGATACCTGGATTCAGCAAATTCTACCTCAAAAGAAACAAGATCCTGGCAAGTTCTTAATACCTTGTACCATAGGCACCATGACCTTTGAAAAAGCTCTGTGTGATCTAGGGTCAGGGATAAATCTTATGCCACTCTCTGTAATGGAGAAGCTGGGGATCATTGAGGTACAACCTGCCTTGTTCTCATTACAATTGGCTGACAAGTCATTGAGACAAGCTTATGGAATAGTAGAGGACGTGTTAGTAAAGGTTCAAGGCCTTTACATTCCTGCTGATTTCATAATCTTAGACACTAGGAAGGAAGAGGATGATTGCATCATCCTTGGAAGACCTTTCCTAGCCACAGCAGGAGCTGTGATAGATGTCAACAGAGGTGAATTAGTCCTTCAATTGAATGGGGACTACCTTGTGTTTAAGGCACATGGCCATCCCTCTGTGACAAAAGAGAGTAAGCATGAAGAGCTTCTCTCAGTTCAGAGTCAAGAAGAGCCCACACTGTCAAACTCTAAGTTTGGTGTTGTGAGGCCACAACCAAACTCTAAGCTTGGTGTTAAGACCCCATACCCAAACTCTAAGTTTGGTGTTGGGACTATACAACATTGACCTGATCACCTTGTGGCTCCATGAGAGCCACTGTCAAGCTATTGACATTAAAGAAGCGCTTGTTGGGAGGCAACCCAATTTTATTTATCTATTTTTATTTTTATTGTTATTTTGTGTTTTATTAGATACATGATCATGAGGAGTCACGAAAAAATCATAAAAATTAAAAACAGAATCAAAAACAGCAGAGAAAAAACTTCACACCCTGGAGGACGCACAGGCTGGCGTTCAACGCCAGTAAGATGCATCTGGCCGGCGTTCAACACCAGAACAGAGCATCATTCTGGCACTGAACGCCAGAAACAAGCAACATTCTGGCGCTGAACGCCAGGAATGTGCCCAGAGAAGAAGAGCTGGTGCTGAACGCCAGTAACAAGCATGAAACTGGCGTTCAACGCCAGAAACATGCTTTACATGGGCGTTGAACGCCCAGAACGTGCACCAATGGGCGTTTAAACGCCAGAATGGTGTGCAAAGGCATTTTACATGCCTATTTGGTGCAGGGATGGAATTCCTTGACACCTCAGATCCTGTGGACCCCACAGGATCATCTCAGGATCTGTGGACCCCACAGGATCCCCACCTAACATATTCCCACCTTACCTCCTAATCCTATTTTTGTGATTACTCTTCCCCGTGTCACACTTCCCAACAACTCTCACCAATCACCTCAATTCCTCTTCCCAATTACCCCATTCACCACTCACATCAACCCACTCTTCCCCATAAACCTCACCTACCTTCAAAAATTCAAACCATTTTCCCACCCATTCCCACCCTAATGACCGAATGCACACTACCCCCTCTCCCTATAAATACCCTTCCATTCTACTTCATTTTCACACAACACAAACCCATCTTCTCCCACTTAGCCGAACCTACCTCTCTCCCTTTCTACCCTATTCTCTTCTTCTTCTTCTTCTCTTCTTTTCTTTCTTGCTCGAGGGCGAGCAATATTTTAAGTTTGGTGTGGTAAAAGCATAAGCTTTTTGTTTTTCCATTACCATCAATGGCACCTAAGGCCGTAGTATCCTCTAGAAAAGGAAAAGGGAAGACAAAAGCTTCCACTTCCGAGTCATGGGAGATGGAAAGATTCATCTCCAAGAGCCATCAAGACCACTTCTATGATGTTGTGGCAAAGAAGAAGGTGATCCCCGAGGTCCCTTTCAAGCTCAAAAAGAATGAGTATCCGGAAATCCGACATGAGATCCGAAGAAGAGGTTGGGAAGTCCTAACCAACCCCATGCAACAAGTCGGAATCTTAATGGTTCAAGAGTTCTATGCCAATGCATGGATCACTAGGAACCATGATCAAAGTATGAACCCGAGTCCAAAGAATTATCTCACAATGGTTTGGGGGAAATACTTAGATTTTAGTCCGGAAAATGTGAGGTTGGCATTTCACTTGCCCATGATGCAAGGAGATGAACGCCCCTACACTAGAAGGGTCAACTTTAATCAAAGGTTGGACCAAGTCCTTATGGACATATGTGTGGAAGGAGCTCAATGGAAGAGAGACTCCAAAGGCAAGCCAGTCCAACTAAGAAGACTGGACCTCAAGCCTGTAGCTAGAGGATGGTTGGAGTTCATTCAACGCTCCATCATTCCTACAAGCAACCGATCTGAAGTTACTATGGATCGGGCCATCATGATTCACAGCATCATGATTGGAGAGGAAGTAGAAGTTCATGAGGTCATCTCCAATGAACTCTACAAAATAGCCGACAAGCCCTTACCCATGGCACGGCTAGCCTTCCCTCACCTTATTTGCCATCTGTGTTACTCAGCTGGAGTTATCATAGAAGGAGATATCCCATTGAAGAGGATAAGCCCATCACCAAGAAGAGGATGGAGCAAGCAAGAGAGACCATGCACGGTTCTCAAGAGATGCATGAGGAAGCTCATCATCAAGAAATCCCTGAGATGCCTCAAGGGATGCACTTTCCTCCCAACAACTATTGGGAGCAACTCAACACCTCCTTAGAAGATTTGAGCCACAATGTGGAACAATTAAGGGTGGAACATCATGAGCACTCCATCATTCTCCAAGAAATAAGAGAAGACCAAAGAGCAATGAGGGAGGAGCAACAAAGGCAAGGAAGGGACATAGAAGAGCTTAAGGACATTGTTGGTCCTTCAAGAAGAAGACGCCACTAAAGGTGGATTCATTCCTTGTTCTTTATTTCTTTCTGTTTTCGGTTTTTAATGTTGTGTTTATTTATGTTTTGTGTCTCTACTTCATGATCATTAGTATGTAGTAACCATGTCTTAAAGCTATGAATAAAATCCATTAGTCCTTCACCTCTCTTAAATGAAAAATGTTTTAATTCAAAAGAACAAGAAGTACATGAATTTCGAATTTATCCTTGAATTTAATTTAATTATATTGATGTGGTGACAATACTTTTTGTTTTCTGAATGAATGATTGAACAGTGCATATATCTTTTGATATTGTTGTTTATGAGTGTTAAAATTGTTGGCTCTTGAAAGAATGATGAACAAAGAGAAATGTTATTGAGGATCTGAAAAATCATGAAATTGATTCTTGAAGCAAGAAAAAGCAGTGAAAAGCAAAAGCTTGTGCGAAAAAAAATTAGAAAAAAAAAGAAAAAGCAAGCAGAAAAAGCCAATAGCCCTTAAAACCAAAAGGCAAGGGTAAAAAGGATCCAAGGATTTGAGCATCAATGGATAGGAGGGCCCAAGGAAATAAAATCCAGGCCTAAGCGGCTAAATCAAGCTGTCCCTAACCATGTGCTTGTGTCATGAAGGTCCAAGTGAAAAGCTTGAGACTGAGTGGTTAAAGTTGTGATCCAAAGCAAAAGAGTGTGCTTAAGAGCTCTGGACACCACTAACTGGGGACTCTAGCAAAGCTAAGTCACAATCTGAAAAGGTTCACCCAGTTATGTGTCTGTGGCATTTATGTATCCGGTGGTAATACTGGAAAACAAAATGCTTAGGGCCACGGCCAAGACTCATAAGTAGCTGTGTCCAAGAATCAACATGCTTAACTAGGAAGGTCAATAACACTATCCAAAATTCTAAGTTCCCAGAGACGCCAATCACTCTGAACTCCAAAGGAAAAAATGAGATGCCAAAACTGTTCAGAAGCAAAAAGCTACAAGTCCCGCTCATCTAATTATAATTAATATTCATTGACATTCTGGAATTTATAGTATATTCTCTTCTTTTTATCCTAATTGATTTTCAGTTGCTTGGGGACAAGCCACAATTTAAGTTTGGTGTTGTGATGAGCGGATAATTTATACGCTTTTTGGCATTGTTTTTAGGCAGTTTTTAGTAAGTTTGAGCTACTTTTAGGGATGTTTTCATTAGTTTTTATGTTAAATTCACATTTCTGGACTTTACTATGAGTTTGTGTATTTTTCTGTGATTTCAGGTAAATTCTGGCTGAAATTGAGGGACTTGAGCAAAACTCTGAAAAAGGCTGACAAAAGGACTGCTGATGCTGTTGGAATCTGACCTCCCTGCACTCGAAATGGATTTTCTGGAGCTATAGAACTCCAAATGGCGCGCTCTCAATGGCGTTGGAAAGTAGACATCCAGAGCTTTCCCGAAATATATAATAGTTCATACTTTATTCGGAAATTGACGACGTAACTTGGCATTGAACGCCAAGTACATGCTGCTGTCTGGAGTTAAACGCCAGAAACACGTCATGATCCGGAGTTGAACGCCCAAAACACGTTATAACTTGGCGTTCAACTCCAAGAGAAGCCTCAGCTCGTGGATAGATCAAGCTCAGCCCAAACATACACCAAGTGGGCCCCGGAAGTGGATTTATGCATCAATTACTTACTCATGTAAACCCTAGTAGCTAGTTTAGTATAAATAAGACTTTTTACTAGTGTATTAGACATCTTTTGACAGTTTAATCTCTTGACTGTTTAGCCTTTGATTATTCGGTCTCTTGATCACTCAGGGGGCTGGCCATTCGGCCATACCTGAACCTTTCACTTATGTATTTTCAACAGTGGAGTTTCTACACACCATAGATTAAGGGTGTGGAGCTCTGCTGTACCTCAAGTTTCAATACAATTACTATTACTTTTTATTCAATTCTCTCTTATTCTTATTCCAAGATATACGTTGCACAACACTTTGATGAATGTGATGATTCGTGACACTCATCATCATTCTCACTTATGAACGTGCGTGACTGACAACCACTTCCGTTCTACCTTAGGCCGGGCGCATATCTCTTAGATTCCCCAACAGAATCTTCGTGGTATAAGCTAGATAGATGGCGGCATTCATGAGGATCCGGAAAGTCTAACCTTGTCTGTGGTATTCCGAGTAGGATCCTGGGAATCCGGAAAGTCTAACCTTGTCTGTGGTATTCCGAGTAGGATCCTGGGAATCCGGAAAGTCTAACCTTGTCTGTGGTATTCCGAGTAGGATTCCGGTATTGAATGACTGTGACAAGCTTCAAACTCCTGAAGGCTGGGCGTGATGACAAACGCAAAAGAATCAAGGGATTCTATTCCAACCTGATTGAGAACCGACAGATGATTAGCCGTGCTGTGACAGAGCATTTGGACCATTTTCACTGAGAGAATGGGATGTAGCTATCAACCAAGGGTGATGCCTCCAGACGATTAGCCGTGCAGTGACAGCGCATAGGACCATTTTCCCGAGAGGATTAAAAGTAGCCATTGATGATAGTGATGCCCTACATACAGCTTGCCATGGAAAGGAGTAAGAAGGATTGAAGGAAGAGCGAGTAGTGAAGTAGAGTTTCAAGAGGAGCACAGCATCTCCATACACTTATCTGAAATTCCCACTATTAATTTACATAAGTATTTCTATCCTTTTTATTTTCTTTTTATTATTAATTTTCGAACTCATCATAAACCAATTTAATCTGCCTAACTGAGATTTACAAGGTGACCATAGCTTGCTTCATACCAACAATCTCTGTGGGATCGACCCTTACTCACGTAAGGTATTACTTGGATGACCCAGTACACTTGCTGGTTAAGTTGAGCGGAGTTGTGAACTATGGTATTGGCATCATGTTTTTTGGCACCATTACCAGGGAATGAAAAGCAATGAATTTTGCAAAATGGAATAACAATTGAATCACAATTTTGTCCACCACTTGCTCATCATAGTTTAGCATTTTTAGAGCCCAAAACACTCTATGCTCAAGCTCAACTGGTAAGTGGCAAGCCTTGCCATATACCAGTTGGTATGGGGACATCCAATGGGTGTCTTATAGGCTGTCCTGTAGGCCCATAAGGCATCGTCCAACTTCTTGGACCAGTCCTTCTTGAGCTCCAATAGTTTTCTCAAGAATTCTTTTTAGTTCCCTGTTTGAAATCTCGGCTTGCCCGTTGGTCTGTGGGTGGTATGGAGTTGCAACCTTGTGCTTGACTCCATACCTAAGAAGGAGTGTCTCAAGTTGTTTGTTGCAAAAGTGTGTCCCTCCATTACTAATAAGGGCTCTAGGAACTCCAAATCTGCTAAAGATGTTCCTTCTCAAGAAGCTTATCACAACCTTGTTGTCGTTTGTTGCAGTGGCTATGGCTTCTACCCATCTTGAGACATAATCCACAGCCACTAATATGTAACTATTCGAGTAGGAGGTTGGGAAGGGTCCCATAAAATCAATTCCCCATACATCAAATAGTTCAAGCTCTAGTATAAATTGATGTGGCATCTCATTTCTCTTGGTTAGATTACCAGCTCTTTGGCACTCATCACATCTTGACACCAATTCTTTAGCATCCTTGAACATTGTTGGCCAGTAAAATCCGGATTGAAGCACCTTTGCTGCTATTCTTTCTCCACTGAAGTGGCCTCCATATGTGGATCCATGGCACTGCCACAGTACTTCCTGTCCTTCTTCATGGGAGATACACCTCCTCAAGATTCCATCAGCACACTTCTTGATTAGCTTTTTCCTCATGTGTTTGTTGATGTTGGTTGGTAGCTCCCTAATAGCCTTGAAGTTAGCTATGTCTAAAAACCAAGGGGCTACTTGGACTATCATCAACTGCTCATCAGGGAAGCTTTCATTTACTGCAACTTGATGCTTCTCTTCTTCTTCTTGTGGAATTCTTGACAGGTGGTCAGCTACCTTGTTCTCTGCTCTGCTCTTATCTTTAATCTCAATATCAAACTCTTGGAGTAGCAGAATCCATATTATTAATCTAGGCTTAGATTCTTGTTTGGTAAGCAAGTATTTGAGTACTGCATAATCAGTGAATACAATTACTTCAGAGCCAATAAGATATGATCTAAATTTGTCAAAAGCAAAGACTATGGCTAAAAGTTCTCTCTCTGTTGTGGTGTAGTTCCTTTGATTCTCATTAAGGACCTTGCTAGCATAGTAAATAACATGTACTAGCTTGTCTTTCCTCTGTCCTAGAACGGCACCAACAGCAAAATCAAATGCATCACACATTAATTCGAAGGGAAGATCCCAGCTAGGTGGTGCTATAATAGGTGTAAAAGAAAGTCTCTTCCTAAGCTCATCAAAGGCTACCATGCACTCTCTATCAAAAACAAAGGGAGTATTTGAGACAAGTAGGTTGCTAAGAGGTTTTGTAATCTTTGAAAAATCGTTAATAAACCTCCTATAGAACCCAGCGTGTCCCAAAAAGCTTCTGATTGCCTTGATATTGCAAGGTAGAGGTAACTTCTCTATTACTTCCACCTTTGCCTTGTCCACTTCTATGCCATTTTTAGAAATTTTGTGACCAAGAACCACCCCTTCAGTTACCAAAAAATGGCACTTCTCCCAGTTTAAAACCAGGTTGGTTTCTTGGCACCTCTTTAGCACTAGGGCAAGATGACATAGGCAATCAGAATATGAATTTCCAAAAATGGAAAAGTCGTCCATGAATACTTCTATGAACTTCTCCACCATGTCTGGAAATATGGAGAGCATGCACCTTTAGAATGTTGCAGGTGCATTGCATAATCCAAAGGGCATCCTCCGGTAAGCAAAAACTCCATAGGGACATGTAAAGGAGGTTTTCTCCTGGTCTTTGGGGTCTACAACTATTTGGTTGTAGCCAGAGTAACCGTCTAGGAAGCAGTAGTATTCATGCCCTGCGAGTCTTTCAAGCATCTGGTCCATGAAGGGCAGGGGAAAGTGGTCCTTCCGGGTAGCTTCATTGAGTTTCCGATAGTCAATGCACATGCGCCATTCGGTCACTATCCTTGTGGGTATCAGTTCATTCTTTTCATTTGACACAACAGTGATCCCTCCCTTCTTTGGGACTACTTGCACCGGGCTTACCCAAGGGCTATCTGAGATGGGGTAAATCACCCTTGCTTGCCACAACTTCAACACTTCTTTTTGAACCAGTTCATTCATGGTTGGATTCAGCCTCCTTTGTTGTTGCCTTGAAGGTTTGGCATCTTCCTCAAGTAGGATCTTGTGCATGCACATTTAAGGACTGATCCCTTTTAAATCTAAAAGTGTCCAGCCTATAGCATCCTTGTGTTGTCTCAGCACTTGGATAAGTTCTTCTTCTTGTTCCTTACTCAAGCTTGAATTGATGATCACTGGGTAAGAATTGTTGTCACCTAAGTATGCATATTTCAAGCTTGGTGGTAAGGTCTTTAGCTCTAGTTTTGGTGCCTCTGCTTCTTTGTTGTTCGTGGGGTTGAATTCTTCATAATTCCTTGTAGTAGTTCTCCACTTGATGCTTGTTGTTCTAGCTCCATAGTTCCTTCACATTGTTCTTCTTCTAAAACTCCTTGAACTATCTATTCTATGGTGTCTACCATCATGCATTCTCCTATGGATTCCTTGGGGTAGCTCATTGCCTTAAAAACATTGAAGACCATCTTTTCTTCATGCAATCTCAAGACTAGTTCCCCTTTTTGCACATCAATAATGGCTCCGGTAGTAGCTAGGAATGGCCTTCCTAGGATGATTGATGTGTTGGCCTCTTCTTCCATGTCCAACACAACAAAATCAGCTGGGAAAATGAATTCCCCGACCTTCACCAACAAATATTCCACTACCCCATGTGGAAACTTGAATGTTCTATCAGCCAATTAGAGTGCCATTCTTGTTGACTTGGCTTCTTCAATCTTCATCCTTCTCATCATGGTTAGGGACATGAGATTTATGCTAGCTCTTAGATCACACAAGGCTTTCTCAATAGCGATATCCCCTATGATGCAGGGAATTTGGATACTCCCTGGGTCCTTCATCTTCTGAGGTAGCTTCTTTTGTATGATGGCGCTGCATTCCTCAGTTAGTACTATGGTCTCCTTTTCCCCCCAGTTCCTTTTTCTTGTTATGAGCTCTTTCAAGAATTTGGCATAAAGTGGCATTTGCTCTAATGCTTCAGCAAATGGTATGTTGATTTGGAGCTTCTTGAAGATCTCTAGGAACTTAGAGAATTGGCCATCTTTCCCATCTTTTCCCAGCCTTTGTAGGGATGGTGCCTTTGGCACATATGGCTTCAAGACTGGTTTTGATGAGGATGGAGCAGGGGTCTCTTCTTCATTCTTGTTTTCATGCTTCTCTGCAACTTCTTCTTTATGGTTGTCTTTGCTTGGAGTTCCTTCTTCTGCAACCTTCCCACTTCTAAGTGTAATGGCCTTGTATTCCCCTCTTGGGTTGGACATAGTATCACTGGAAAATGTGTGTGTGGGCATTGGGATTTGCTTGGATAAAATCCCCACTTGTGCTTCCAACTTTGAGATTGCTACGCCTTGATTTTTCATATTTGACCTGTATTCTTCTTGATTGGCGTCTATCCTTCTATCAGTCTGCGTTTGTCTCTCCATAAGGGGTGGAGACGGCTCTTGCAAGCTGTGATGATAGTTGTGCTATTGCAGCCTCTATTCTCTCAAAGTTGCTTTTTATTTCACATGGTTGCATTGTTGAGGGTGGTATGTCTTGATGGTGATTATTGTGTGTTGGTTGGTTGCCATGGTATGATATGTTTTATGAATTGTGGTAAGATCTATGGTTGTTTATTTGATGGTTGGGGTTGTGAGTGTTGTGATGACTTGATGGATAAGGTTTGTTGTGGTCCTGGTTATGGCTTTGTTGGTTTCCCCACCAAAATTTGGGTGGTTCTTCCAACCTGAGTTGTATGTCTTGGAGTTGGGGTCATATGGTGGTCTGGATGAGTTGTTCACATAATTAGCTTGTTCCCAGTCACCCTCAGATTCTAATGTACTTCCTTCTTGTTGAGGAGTCTAGTCTTGAATGGCTGAGACTTGATTAGCTTCCATCTTCTTGGTTAAGGCGGCTAGTTATGCTGCAATTGCCTTGTTTTGAGCTAACAAGGCGTCCACAGAATTGAGTTCTATCTCTTCTTTCTTCTGAGTTCTTTCTAAAGCATAGAAATACTCATTTTCAGCTACAGTCTCGATGACATCTATGGCTTCTTCAATGATTTTCTTCTTGTTGAGTGAACCTCCTGAAGAAAGATCCACGACTTTCTTTGATTCATAGGACAACCCTTCATAGAAGATGTGTAGTTATACCCACTCATTGAACATTTCTGGTGGGCATCTTCTTGTCAAATCTTTGTATCTCTCCCAGGCCTCATAGAGTGTTTCACTATCCAGTTGTTTGAAAGTTTGCACCTCAGCTCTTAGCCTGTTGATTCTTTGTGGAGGGTAAAATCTTGCAAGGAATCTGTTTACAACATCATCCCATGTGGTTAAGATCTCCTTGGGAAATGCCTCCAACCACTTTGTTGCCTTTTCTCTGAGTGAGAATGGGAACAAAAGTAGCTTATAGGTATCTGGCTGCGGTATTTATAACCCACACTTACTAACCGGTAAGTGCACCGGGTCGTACCAAGTAATACCTTACGTGAGTAAGGGTCGATCCCATGAGGATTGATGGATTAAGCAACAGTTATTGAGTGATAAGCTTAGTTAGGCAAGAAGAAATTGGTTTTGATATTGAGATGTTTAAAAGGTTAAGTTGAAAATATCATAAGGCAGGTATGCAAGTAATTAAGTTAAAAATAAAATATGGGAAAACAGTTAAGGCTTCAGAGTTATCTATTTTTCCGGATTAACTTTTCTTACTAACTATTTTAATTTTGTAGGATTTAATTTATGGCGAACTATATGTGACTAGACCCTAATTCCTTAGACCTTCCTAGTCTCCTCTAAAATTCATTAACTGCCAATTCCTTGGTCAATTAATTCCACTTAAAGGGTACATGATCAAATTCCAGTTTGCATGTCACAAAAACTCTAATTACCCAAAGAATAAAAGGATTATATGTCACGTATCCCGTTAAATCCAGATAATTAGAATTTAGGAGAATATGTTTTCAAGCTGTTGTTCAAGTAAAGAGCTTTTCCAAGTTTTACAAGAACTCAAATACAAAAAGTAATAAAATAGAAAAAGTAATAAAATCCAAAACATAAGATAAAGAATGAAAATAATTCTTAAATATAAATCCAAAACATAAATTAAAATAGAAAAAGTAATAAAATCAATCCATACAAATAGACAGAGCTCCTAACCTTAACAGTGGAGGTTTAGTTGCTCATGGAATGTAGAATGTAAATTTGTATAGAATTCCCTAATGGAATCCCTCTAATGTTCTGTACCTAATAGAAGAGAAGTCTCCCCTTTTTATAACTAATCCTAATTAATTTAAAATCTAATATTTTAAATTAAGATAACATCTTTTCCTAAAAGATAAGATTTGAATTTAAATTCGAATTAATTAACAGATTTTCAGTTGATGGGTGGGGACTACTTGATTTGTCCATTCTGCAGCTTCTAATATGTGTTTTCTGGGCTGGAAACTGGGTCAAAACAGCCCAAAATTCGTAACCAGCGTTTTCTGAATTATTGCAGATCACGCATGTGACGCATCTGTGTCGTCTACGCGCTCGCGTCATTTGTGCAGATTCCAGTCCACGCGTTCGCGTCAGGCACGCGATCGCGTCATTGCGATTTCTCCATTCCGCGCGTTCGCGTGAGCCATGCGTCCGTGTCGGTCTCCGCTGGTCATCCCTTTAGTTTCTTCTTTTTTTTCTCTGCAGAAACTTCATCAAATCCATCCGAATGCTACCTAAAATGAATAAAATTGTACAAAACTTAAAATAGCATCCATAGTGGCTAAAATATAATTAATTCTAAATTAAACTCAATAATTTAGATGCAAATTCACTAGGAAAAGATAGATAAGATGCTCACGCATCAGTATCCAGATGTACACCATTGGTCTTTACAGTATCACAGATCCTCAAGAATGTGTTGAGATGTTGGTTTGGGTCCTCCTAGGCACCTCCTCCATATGAACAATCTTGGTCTAAGTGGCACGCCTGCTTCACATGCCTGGCTTATTTTTGTTGTTTTCTTCCCCCTTTTTGATGTCTTTTTCACCTGAAATTCAGCACAACTCATCTCAAAGCAATGTACCACAATATTCATCAAATAATGCATGAATTGCAATGATCAAATGAGATTTATGCTCTTTTATGGTCCTCTTTATGCAAGAAAGAAGGGTAGATGATGCAAGTCATTACGTTCTAAAAAGATGCCAAGAGACAAACCTAGTTATAAACTGGGAAAACTGCCACTTCATGGTAACTGAAGGCATTGTTCTTGGACATCGGATCTCAAATAAGGGGATAGAAGTGGATCAAGCTAAGGTGGAAGGGATAGAATGCTTGCCTCCACCTACTAATGTCAATGCAATCAAAAGTTTCCTAGGACATGCAGGATTCTACAGGCGGTTCATAAAAGATTTCACTAAAATTGCCAAATCCCCGTGTAATATATTGGTCACTAATGTTCCATTCATCTTTGACCAAGAAAGGCTACTTGCCTTCAAAACTCTAAAATCCAAGCTTGTCACTGCTTCTATCATCTCTGCACCCAATTGGGACTTGCCATTTGAGCTAATGTGTGATACCAGTGATCATGCAATTGGCATAGTCCTTGGTCAGAGACATGACAAGCTTCTGCATGTCATTTATTATGCTAGTCATGTATTAAATGATGCACATAAAAACTACACTACTACAAAAAAAGGAGCTACTTGCAGTGGTCTATGCCATTGACAAGTTCAGATCCTACTTAGTAGGATCTAAGGTCATTATTTATACTGACCATGCTGCTCAAAAGTATCTACTCACTAAGCAGGATTCTAAACCCAGACTTATAAGATGGGTATTACTCCTGCAAGAGTTTGATATAGAAATTAGAGTAGAAAAGGGATAGAAAATTAGGTGGCTGATCACTTATCCCGGATTGAGCTAGTAGTAGGGACTTCTTCTCCCTCCATTGACATATCTGAATCCTTTCCAGATGAGCAACTCTATGCCATCAGGACAGTCCCTTGGTTTGCAGACATTGCAAATTACAAGGCTATAAGGTTTATTCCCAAGGAATTATATGCCATTGCCATAGCTCTGATTAATCAACCGGTTAATTAAGTAATTAATTGCCCAAATTAGATTCTGAAAAGTTAGAGAGATAATTTGACGATTTAAAGGTATTTTTTAGACTCAGTGGGTCTTTATGAGTAAAAAATGTGCCTTCTGCGAAAAACCGCAAAAAACCACGAACCAGTAGTTGAACCGGTTGAACCGGTTCAAGTCTGTCCGGCACCGCATGAGAAAAGTAAAACTATCAAAAACCTAAGAAAAATATTAGAAGTTGAAAACCGGGCATTAATTTTAATGGTTTGGCCCAGAGTTGGGCCAAACGGACTAAAAATGCTAACGGGTTGGACCAAGCCCAAGTTGGTCCCAAGCCCAACATATAAAAGGCTCATTTAATGAACCAAACCAGCCACAACACCAATTAAACACAACACACACAGCAGAAAAGATAGGGGAAGAGAGGAAGAAGAAACAATATTCACCCTTTTCTTCTCTAGCTCATATCTTGAGCTACAGAACTCTGATCGCCGCACCGTTTGTGGCTACGCGTTCCTCGTGAAGAGCTCTACAAAGTCCAAAAGAAACCAGAGAGATAACCACGAAATCTTTTCTATTCTTCTCTCCAAAATTTCGGTTCTTAGGGTTTTTGATTAAGTGAGTTTTTGTGATTTTGGATGTTTAGGTTTGCTCTAATCATTGCTTAGCCTTGGGTTTTGAAATCCAAATCTGTTGGAGAATGTAAGAGCTATTAAACCCTTGTGTTTTTATATTTAATTGAAACCCTAGGTTGATTTGAGATGATTTATATGTATATAGTTTGATTATTGTGGCTTTGGGAGCTATTGGAACTTAATTGTGCTTATTGGAGTGGAATTGAAAGCTTGGATTGTGGTTGGAAGCTTGTTATGCTAATTTGGAGATTTGGTGCATATAGAAAATCGGCCAAGGTATGGTTTTGGTTTCCTCTATGTAGTATATAATATTCATGGACATATAGGCTAGTGACCAATAGGATAGGTTTGAATTAAAATGATTGTTGGTGTGTTAAATGTTGATGAGTTTATGAATGTTGGGTTTGATTGTGATGAATTACAATGATATGATGATGTTGAATTATTGTATGGATTGGAAGTTGGTTCATTATGATAATTGTAGTGTTATGATTTATGAAATGGTAGGTTTGATGGTGATTTGATCATAAGTGTTATATAGTTGATGTTGGAATTGAGAGTAATGAAATAAGAAGGCGAATGTGGCAAGGTTGGTGTATTATGATACAACAGGTAAATTTTGATAATGGGAGTTTTGGATGGTTTGGTATGATTTGGTATGGGTATGGTAAGAATTTGTGGAAATTGTGAAGTTTGGTAAAATTGGATTTTTCATGAATTTTGTTCGAACATAGCTTTTGCCTCGATTTTTGAAAATTATTGAAATTTTTTAGAATTAAAGATCTTTAAAAACCCTTTAAATCGATATAAAGTTTGTAAAAATTGGAATTTTGTAGAGGATGTTATGATCATTCAAAGTCGGTGTAAAAATCTGAAATTCTGCAAAGTTGCAGAATTGTATGATTTCTGATATGTGCGCACGCACAGCCTTGTGCGAACGCACAACCTGTGAAAATTTTGATCTGTGCGGACGCACATGCCTGTGCGCATGCACAGGCAGGGAAGTGCATTCTGTTTGCACCGCTAGCACGGCTTGTGCGCGCACATAACTAAGGAAGAATTTCAACCTGTGCAGACGCACAGGCCTGTGCTGACGCACACATTGGGAGGGCTAATCTGTTAGGCACGCTGGCATAGGTTGTGCGAATCAACAGATTCTGTAAGTTTTGTCACCTGTGCGTATGCACACATTTTAAAATTTCCGGGGCATGCACATGCACAGACCCCTGTGCGGCCACACACATCCTGTTTCTCAAATTTGCTTGTTTTCAACTATTCTATCTTCCCAACTAGGTTGTAAGCTTTTATAACACCATTTTAAGACTTTTGGACCGAGTTTTGAGTATTAGAACATGGGATATAACTTAAGGGTTCTATTATATGATTTTATGATAAATTAGAAAACGGAGGCCTAGGTTTCTTGCGTGCTGAGAATGGTTTGACGTTAGGTGAAGGAAGATTGACATATAAGATGAAGAACGATGAACTTTTGGTATTTGGAAACTGAGTTATAAATGGATGGTGGTTGAAATGAGTCGGGAACTCGGATTGAGATGATGGATCTCTGTATACTGAAAATACTTTTTAAAAACCACCAAAATAATGTTTTTACTGAGATTATGAGACGCTATGCGCCCGGTAGGGACAGTAGTTAATCCCGCCTGTCGAGGTAGCGGCAGCGGCATAAGGACAGTGGTTAATCCCGCTTACGTTGAGATGTGAGGTCTAAGGCAAGAGTATCTTGCTCGCATCCCTTCGGATCTTTAGAGCGTGCAGGTGCCGGTACCTGAACAGTGATCCGAGCGCTATATCTCATGGGTTCCCATATGAGAAATCCGAAGGGCGACGTCTCCATGGAGATGTGTCGGGTTGGCAGTTGAACCAACAATATGATATCACAGCCAGTAGGGCAAGCATTCATCATATGAATTTTCTATGTGTTTGTATGCTTTGAATACTTGTAATGGCTTGCCTAATTGAATAACATGCTTACTTGCTATCTGGATTATTTGTCTTATATGCTTCTACTTGTGCTTTACTTGCATTGTATATTACCTGTGTTTTCTGTTGGTATTGAGGAGGTTCGAAAGGCGGTGGCGATGGGATCGCTTGGAGGATCAGTTGGTGAAAGCTGTAGGACAGCGGTGTTTGGTTAGAATAGAAATCCCCTAAGATAGATTACCTGGTTTATTTAAGTCAATGTAAGTATATTATGCTTATCTGTTTTAGAATGCTTAAGTAATGAAATCTTGTGATGGATATGGAGCTTAGGATTGCCTTTGGCATCCCGGGGTCTTATATCCTACATCACTGGGAACTGTTACCATATTGAGAACCTCCGGTTCTCATACCATATTTTTGTTGTATTTTTCAGATGCAGGTCACAACCCACCTCGGTGAGTTATTTTGGATAGTGACAGAAGCGGAGGATCTTGGATTCTTTTGGAGTCTTTTTGGTTTATTTTGTTTATATGTCTCTCACTTTTGTATTTTGTTTAGCCTAGAGGCTTGTATTTGAGAGAACAAAAATATATAAGTTATTTTCACTGTATGGTTCTGCATGTCTGTATATGGCTAGCCGGCTTAAACTCTGGGAGCCGTGGCTAGTTTCCTATGATATTGTACACTTATCTTTTGTTATATCTTATTTGTTCCTTGTGCCTTAAGTTATAAGATTCGTTAGTACGTTTCGCGCTTTTTAAATCCAAATTTTGAGCTACATCCTTCATCGGGCTTTTAGATTATATTGTTCTTTATATATATATATATATATATATATATATATATATATATATATATATATATATATATATGAGCTTAGAACTGTCGTAATCTCTGATTAACCTTTGCTTTACGACGCGAGGTAAGGCTTAGGGCTAATTAGGGTGTTACATTTAGTGGTATCAAAGCGGTTCGTCCTCGTGAGCCTGAGGGATGGACTGATTGTGCTTCATTGCATACTCTTTGTGTGTCTTTTTCTTTGATGCTATTAGGTTATTTGTTTGATATTTCATAGCATGCTTGCTTGTGAGTGCTTGTTTGGGATAATTAAAGCACTAGACTTTTGATATTGAGACTGATCACCCTGATATCGATATTTGGTGTAGATAGGAACCCTAATGGCCACTCGTGGGTGAGGTCGAACACGTACACGAGAAAGTAGGAATGAGCAACCAACTAAAAACCATGCCGAATTCCTGGAGGTAATGGAAAATCTCGCTAATACCATGGAAGCTAATGCTGCTGTGACTCTGCAAGCTGTGTAGAGATTATGCCAACCGGCCGGGAACAGAAATGAAAATGGTGAAGGGAATGCCAATGATAATGCTGAGGGTAACGGCGATAACACGGGAGGAGTTCCGATGACCTTGGCAACGTTCCTCAAGGTTCATCTGCCAATATTTCGAGGATCAACTAAATCCTACTGAAGTGGACCACTGGTTCTAGGCTATTGAGTATGCTTTACAGGCGCAGCATGTTTCCCTCAATCAATATGTCGAGTTTGCTGCTTATTAGCTAGCGGGAGAGGCCTAGCCCTGGTGGCAAGCAGAGTGTCGCTTGCTACAGCTACAGAACGCCGACATTTCGTGGGAACTATTCCAAATGGCCTTCTATAAGAAATACTTTCCTGAGTCTGCAAGGGAAGCAAAGGAGATGGAACTAATGCAGCTGAAGCAAGGTTCTCTATCTGTGGTAGATTACACCAACAAATTTGAGGAGCTCTGTAGGTTTTCTAGGGTATGTCAAGGTGCCCCAAAGACTTACGAGAGCTGGAAGTGCATTAAGTACCAGAGGGATTTAAAGGATAGCATTATGACTATTATGGCTCCTTTGGAGATCCGTGTCTTCTCTGACTTAGTGAACAAGGCTAGAGTAGTGAAAGAGTATGCCAAACCGTGGCGGCATCCAAGGACACTCATGGAGGGAGCCCTAGCCGGGGGCATGGCAAGTATTTTCACCCTAGAGGACAAAGCTTCAAGAGACGAGGATATGTGCCACAAGGCCAAGGGGGCTTCAGAAAGAACAATCAGAATCAATTTCAGTATGCTAAGGAAAGAGGAAATCAGAGTAAGAGTTCTCCGGATTTAGTTTGTGATCGTTGTGGACGTTTTCACCCTTATGACTCATGCAAAATTGGTTTAGGTGGTTGTTTCAGTTGTGGGTTGCCTAGCCACATTGCGAGGGATTGCACTCGTGAGAGGAACCAGAATGTGGGCCAGAGTCAGCATCAAGGTCGAGTCTTTGCTGTGAATGCTAAGGATGCTTCTAAGGCAGATCCGTTGATGAGAGGTATATGTCTAATTGGTGATAAATCCTTAGTTGCATTATATGATACTGGAGCTTCGCATTCGTTTATTTTGTTTGATAAAGTTGAGGAATTAGGCTTGAAAGTGTCAGTGTTACCTTTTGATCTACATGTACATACTCCACATCAGACAGTTATGACTAGGTCAAGTTGTAGACAAGTAGGTTTTAAGCTTGAGAGTAGAGATTTTATGCATGATTTGATCTGTTTACCAATGGTGGGGCTAGAAATGATTTTAGGGTTTGATTGGTTGTCGAAGAATCGGGTTTTGCAGGATTGCTTTGAACGGACAATTCGGTTTATGCCAGAAGGAGAGAATGGAGCAGTGGTAGCTACGGCGTATTACCTGAACCCTGTAATGGTGCATTTTAGTGGGGAGGAGTGTCAGGGTTATATTCTGTTGGCTGCTAATGCGTTGGGTGATGCCCAGAACTTGGATTAGATATTAGTGGTTAGAGATTTTCCAGAAGTGTTCCCGGAAAATATCCCTGAGTTCCCACCTCAAAGAGAAATTGAATTTGTAATTAAATTAGTGCCGGGAGCCAGACCAGTGTCAATTGTACCGTATAGAATGGCTTCGATAGAGCTGGCCAAATTAAAGACTCAGTTGGAAGAACTTCTGGACAAGAGGTTCATTCGATCGAGTGTATCACCGTGGGGATCGCCAGTTTTATTGGTAAAGAAAAAGGATGGAGGAATTTGTTTGTGTGTGGATTACCGACAGTTAAATAAAGTGACAGTGAAAAACAAGTACCCGCTGCAAAGAATAGATGACTTGATGGATCAATTGCAAGGAGCTGGAGTGTTTTCCAAGATTGATTTAAGATCTGGTTACCATTAGATAAGGGTGAAGGAGGATGATATCCCTAAGACTGCGTTTAGAACACACTATGGACACTACGGTTTGCGGTAATATCCTTTGGGTTAACGAATGCACCTGCTGTTTTCATGGATTAGATGAACACAGTGTTTTGTCCCTTTCTGGACAAATTCGTAGTGGTTTTCATAGATGACATCTTGGTTTACTCTAAGACGGCAAAGGAGCATAAGGAACACTTGAGGATTGTGCTGCAAATCTTAAAGGAGTGGAAGTTGTATGCTAAGTTGTCAAAGTGCGAGTTCTAGAAGGAGGAAGTAAAGTTCATAGGACATGTGGTAAGTAAAGGAGGAATAGTTGTAGATCCTTCTAAGGTAGAAGTGGTGATGGAGTGGGAAAGACCGACGATTGTGACGGAAGTCAGGAGCTTTTTGGGTTTAACCGGATATTACCGGAGATTTATCGAGGGATTTTCCCGGATTACATTACCGATGAAAAAATTGACAAGGAAAGAAGTGCCATTCGTGTGGACGTCGGAGTGCGAGGAGAGTTTTGAGACTTTGAATCAGAGGTTAACTTCAGCACTTGTTCTAATCTTACCGGAACTGCATGAACCATTTGAAGTATATTGTGATGCTTCTTTGAAGGGTTTGGGTTGTGTGTTGACACCGGAATATGGTGGCTTACGCATCGCGTCAGCTGAGACCGCATGAGGTGAATTACCCAACTCATAACCTGGAATTAGCAGTGATTGTGTTTGCACTAAAGATTTGGAGACACAACTTGTACGGAGTAAGATTTAGCGTCTTTTCTGATCATAAGAGTCTCAAGTACATCTTTGATAGAAAGAGCTTAATATGCGCAAGAGGAGGTAGATGGAGTTGCTTAAAGATTATGATTTTGAGTTGAGTTATCTCCCTGGAAAGGCGAACGTGGTAGCAGACGCTTTGAGTCAGAAATCTTTAACAATTGCTTGGATGAAAATCAAGGAAGAAGAGCTAGTGGATAAGTTTATGGAACTTAAGCTGGATATTGGTAAAGTGGCTGGAAGAGCTTGTTTGAACCAGTTACAGATCTCAAGCACGTTTAAATCAGAAATACAAAGGGCTCAGCAAGATGAGCAAAAGCTTTAGCAATTGTTTCACCCAATTGGTGACAAGAGACGTGAAGAATTCACTAAGGATGGTGAATGATTATGGAGATACAAGGGAAGGATCTGTATACCGGATGTTGGAAGTTTGAGACAAGATTTGTTGTCAGAAGCTCACAATAGTGGGTTTTCTATTCATCCCGAAAGCACGAAGATATATTATAACTTAAAGAAGAGGTTCTGGTGGCCTGGGATGAAGGATGATGTAGCTACAATTGTATCTAATTGTTTGACTTGCCAGAAAGTAAAGATAGAACACCAGAAACCGTCAGGAATGCTACAACCACTTGATATTCCTCAGTGTAAGTGGGAAGGAATCGCAATGGATTTTGTGACCAGTTTATCGAGGACTAGGTCGGGATTTGATGCGATTTGGGTGATCGTCGATTGCTTAACCAAATTTGCTCATTTTCTGCCTATCCGAGTAAACTGTTCTATGGAAGAGTTGGCGAGATTGTACATCAAGGAGATAGTAAGATTGCATGGTGTGCCGTCGAGCATAGTATCGAACCGTGATCCCCGATTCACTTCAAGGTTTTGGGGAGCTTTCCAAAGAGCCTTCGGTACGAAGCTATGTCTCAGTACCATATATCATCCGCAAACCGATGGATAGTCGAAAAAGACTATTCAGACATTGGAAGATATGCTCAGAGCGTGTGTGTTGGATCAACCCATGAGTTGGGATCATTAGATGCCATTGGTGGAGTTTGCGTACAACAACAGTTTTCATGCGAGCATTGGGATGGCTCCGTATATAGCACTGTATGGACGAAAGTGCCAATCTCCACTTTGTTGGTATGAATCCGATGAACAAAGTGTTTTGGGTCCAGATTTGATAGCAGAGACTACTGAGAACATCAAGAAGATTCGTGTAAGGATTCTAACTGCCAAAGTCGAAAGAAGAGTTATGCGGATCAGAAAAGGAAACCGTTAGAGTTTGAAGTGGGAGAGCACGTATTCCTTAGGGTTACACCGACAACTAGGATTGGAAGAGCAATCAAGACCAACAAGTTGAACCCAAGATATATAAGACCGTTTGAGATTTTGAGGAGATTCGGGCCGGTGGCGTATCAAATAGCTTTGCCACCTCATCTGTCTAACTTACATGACGTATTCCACATGTCACAGCTCCATAAATACACGTCGGATGTGGCTCATGTGTTGGAGCATGAATCGGTCAAGTTGAAAGAGAACTTGACTTTCCAAGTGACACCTATGAGGATCGATGACACTAGTGTGAAGAAGCTGTGAGGAAAGGAAGTTTTATTGGTTAAAGTTGCTTGGGAGCGAGCAGGAGTAGAAGAGCACACTTGGGAATTGGAGTCTGAGATGCGAACGGATTATCCCGAGCTTTTCTCAGGTAATTCAAATTTTGACGGCAAAATTTCTTATTTGGTGGGGAGAATGTAAGAACCACAACTAATCAACCGGTTAATTAAGTGATTAATTGCCCAAATTAGATTCTGAAAAGTTAGAGAGAGAATTTGAGGATTTAATGGTAATTTTTAGACTCAGTGGGTCTTTCTGAGTCAAAAATGTGCCTTCCACGAAAAACTGTGAAAAACCGTGAACTGACAATTGAACCGGTTGAACCAGTTCAAGTCTGCCCGGTATCGCACGAGAAAAGTGAAAAACCATCAAAAACCTTAAAAAACATTAGAAGTTAAAAACCGGGCGTTAATTTTAAAGGTTTAGCCCAAAATTGGGCCAAACGGGCTAAAAACGCTAACGGATTGGACCGGGCCCAAGTTGAGCCCAAGCCCAACATATAAAAGGCTCATTTAATGAACCAAACCAGCCACAACACCAATTAAACACAACACACACAGCAGAAATGAAAGGGGAAGAGAGGAAGAAGAAACACTATTCACCCTCTTCTTCTCTAGCTCATATCTTAAGCTACAGAGCTTCGTCGCCGCACCGTTTGTAGCTACGCATTCCTCGCGAAGAGCTCCACAAAGCCCATACAAGAAACTGGAGAGGTAACCACAAAATCTTTTCTATTCTTCTCTCCAAAATTTTAGTTCTTAGGGTTTGTGATTAAGTGAGTTTTTATGATTTTGGATGTTTAGGTTTGCTCTAATCCTTGCTTAGCCTTGGGTCTTGACATCCAAATCTGTTGGAGAAGGTAAGAGCCATTAAACCCTTGTGAATTTATGTTTAATTAGAACCCTAGGTTGATTTGAGGTGATTTATATGTATATAGTTTGATTATTGTGGCTTTGGGAGCTATTGGTACTTAATTGTGCTTATTGGAGTGGAATTGAAAGCTTGGATTGTGGTTGGAAGTTTGTTGTGCTAATTTGGAGATCTGGTGCACATAGGGAATTGGCCAAGGTATGGTTTCGGTTTCCTCTATATAGTATATAATATTCATGGACACATAGGCTAGTGACCAATAGGATAGGTTTGAATTAAAATGATTGTTGGTGTGTTAAATGTTGATGAGTTGATGAATGTTGGGTTTGATTGTAACGAATTACAATGATATGATGATTTTGAATGATTGTATGGATTGGAAGTTGGTTAATTATGATAATTGTGGTGTTATGATTTATGAAATGGTAGGTTTGATGGTGATTTGATCATAAGTGTTATATAGTTAATGTTAGAAGTGAGAGTAATGAAATGAGATGGAGAATGTGGTAAGGTTGGTGTAGTATGATACAACAAGTAAATTTTGATGAAAAGGAGAGTTTTGGATGGTTTGGTATGATTTGGTATGGGTATGGTAAGAAATTGTGGAAATTGTGAAGTTTGGTAAAATTGAGTTTTTGGTGAACTTTGTTCGATCATAACTTTTGCCTCGATTTTTGAAACTGATTGAAATTTGTTTAGAATTAAAGATCTTTGAAAATCCTTTAAATCAATATAAAGTTTGTAAAAATTGGAATTTTGTAGAGGAAGTTATGATCATTCAAAATTGGTGTAAAAATTTGAAATACTACAAAGTTGCAAAATTTTGTGATTTTTGATATGTGCTCACGCACAGCCTTGTGCGGATGCACAACCTGCGAAAATTTTGATCTATGCGGATGCACATACCTGTGCGCATGCACAGGCAGGAAAGTGCGTTTTGTTTGCAGCGCTAGCACAGCTTGTGCACACACATATCTAAGGAAGAATTTCAACATGTGCGGACGCACACATTGGGAAGGGGCAATCTGTTAGGGGCGCTGGCACAGGTTGTGCGAGTGAACAGATTCTGTAAGTTTTGCCACCTGTGCGTACATACACACCTGTGCATACGCACACATTTTAAAATTTTCGGGGCGTGCACACGCACTGACCCCTGTGCGACCGCACATGTCCTGTTTCTCAAATTTGCTTGTTTTCAACTATTCTATCTTCCCAACTAAGTTGTAAGCTTCTATAACACCATTTTAAGACTTTTGGGCCTATTTTTGAGTATTAGAACATGGGATATAACTTAAGGGTTCTAGTATATGATTTTATGATAAATTAGAAAATAGAGGCCTAGGTTTCTGGCGTGCTGAGAATGGTTTGACGTTAGGTGAAGGAAGATTGGCATATGAGATGAGGAATGATGGATCTCTGAGATAGTGGTTGAGATGAGTCGGGGACTCGGATTGAGATGATGGATCTCTGTATACCGAAAATTCTTTATGAAAACCACTGAAATAATGTTTTTACTGAGATTATGAGACGCTATGCGCCTGATGAGCAGATATTTTATACGCTTTTTGGTGGTATTTTCATGTAGTTTTTAGTATGCTTTAGTTACTTTTTAGTATATTTTTATTAGTTTTTATGCAAAAATCACATTTCTAGACTTTACTATGAGTTTTGTGTGTTTTTCTGTGATTTCAAGTATTTTCTGGCTGAAATTGAGGGACCTGAGCAAAAATCTGATTCAGAGGCTGAAATAGGGCTGCAGATGCTGTTGGATTCTGACCCTCCTACACGCGAAATGGATTTTCTGGAGCTACGAAAGCCCAATTGGCACGCTCTCAATTTCTTTGGAAAGTAGACATCTTGGGCCTTCTAGAAATGTATAATAGTCCATACTTTTCTCGAGATTTAATAGCGTAAACTGGCGTTTAAACACCAGCTTTTTACCCTTTTCTAGCGTTAAACGCCAGAACTGGCATAAAAGTTGGAGTTAAATGCCCAAACTGGCACCAAAGCTGCTGTTTAACTCCAGGAATAGCCTATGCACGTGAAAGCCTAAATGCTCAGCCCAAACACACACCTAGTGGGCCCCAAAAGTGGATTTCTGCACTATCTATCTTAATTTACTCATTTTCTGTAAACCTAGGTTACAAGTTTAGTATAAAAACTACTTTTAGAGATTCATTTTGTACCTCATGACATTTTACATCTGAATTTGTATCCGCTACGGCATAAGTCTCTAAACCCCATGGTTGGGGGTGAGGAGCTCTGCTGTGTCTCGATGGATTAATGCAATTATTTCTGTTTTCTATTCAATCACGCTTGTTTCTATTCTAAGATTTTCATTCGCACTTCAACATGATGAATGTGATGATCCGTGCACTCATCACCATTCTCAACTTATGAATGCGTGCCTGAAAACCACTTTCGTTCTTCCTTAGATTGAGTGTGTATCTCTTAGGTTCCTGGTTTACGAGTTTGATTGCCTCTCCTGACAACAGAGTGTTCAAATCCGTGGAACCAGAGTCTTTGTGGTATAAGCTAGAATCAATTGGCAGCACTCTTGAGATCCAGAAAGTCTAAACCTTGTCTGTGGTATTCCAAGTAGGATCTGGGAAGGGGTGACTGTGACGAGCTTCAAACTCACAAATGCTGGGCGCAGTGACAGTGTGCAAAAGGATCAATGGATCCTATTCCAGCACGAGTGAGAATCGATAGATGATTAGCCCTACGGAACCCGTAGTTGGACCATTTTCACTAAGAGGACGTATGGTAGCTATTGACAACGGTGATCCACCAACATACAGCTTGCCATGGAAGGAGCCTTGCATGCGTGAAGAAGACAACAGTAGGAAAGCAGAGATTCAGAAGACAAAGCATCTCCAAAACCTCAACCTGTTCTCTATTATTGCATAACAAGTATTATTCATTTCATGTTCTTTTACTTTTTACAAACAAAACTCTTTTCATTATTAATCTCCTGACTAAGGTTTACAAGATAACCATAGATTGCTTCAAGCTGACAATCTACGTGGGATCGATGATAAACCACTTTTTTATTGTTTATCTTATGCTCAATTGAGTGGTTTTTATCAGCTCTTTACCCACTTAATCATATGATTTGCATGTTTTACATTTTCCTTCCTGATTCTGTGCTATGATTGAAAACATGCTTCTTTTTGCTATGTTTAATCCTCTCTTATTACCATTCAATGCATTGATATGTGTGTTAAGTGATTTCAGAGATTACAGGGCAGGAATAGCTTAGATGATGGAAAGGAAGCATGCAAAAGTGGAAGGAATACAAGAAACTGAAGGAATTGCCAAAGCTGTCAGCCTGACCTCTTTGCACTCAAACGGTCATAACTTGAGCTACAGAGGTTCAAACGACACGGTTCTAGTTGCCTTTGAAAGCTAACGTCCGGGGCTTCAATTTGATATATAATTTGCTATAGTGGCCATATAGCTAGGTGACGCAAACGCATACTCTACGCGGACGCATCGCATCTGCGAAAATCAGCGTGGCAAAATTTGTTTCCAGCGATTTCTGGGCTGCTTCTTACCCAGTTTTCGGCCCAGAAGACACAGATTAGAGGCTATAAAGTGGGGGAGTCCATCCAAACACAAGATACCAGATCTCATTACTCATAACTTTAGCTTGTAGGTTTTGAGAGAGAGGCTCTCTCCTCTCTCTTAGGATTAGGACTAGGACTCCTCTTAAAGGACTTAGGAATATTTTTATCTTCTTCATCACAGGTTCAATGTTCTTTTTATTTATTTTCTCTTTTATTTGTTTGTTAACTCTTCATGTTAGGATTTTCTTAATTAATATAATTTGAGGTATTTCAGACTCATGATTGCTTTCCTTTATTTATATAAATAATTTAGATTTTTCCCTTTTGGCTTTGGTTGATTAATTGGTAACTCTTGAGTTGTCAAACTCATCGTGATTGATAATTAATATCTTTCCTTATTGATTTAGATTCCTATAACACTAGTCTTTCTTCAAGAGTTGACTAAGACTTTAGGTGTTAAATTGATTTGTCCACTTAACTTACCTTCATAGTTAGAGGTTGACTTAGTGGTAGCAAAAATATAATTCTCATCACCATTGATAAGGATAACTAGGATAGGACTTCCAGTTTTCATACCTTGCCAAGAGATTTTATAATTATTAATTTATTTTTCTTATCAATTAAATTATTTGTTCAAACCTTTTCAAAACCCAAAATAATGTTTTCCATAACCAATAATAAAACACACCTCCCTGGAATTCGTTGAGAAGACGACCCGAGGTTTGAATACTTCGGTTTATAAATTTTATTGGGTTTGTTACTTATAACAACCAAACGTTTATATGAAAGGATTTTCTGTTAGTTTAGAAGCTATACTTACAACGTGACTATTTTTATAAAATTCTTTTCTAGCGAAAAATCCGATCGTCAAAATGGCGCCGTTGCCGGGGAATTGCAAACGTGTGACTTATTATTGGTTATTGTAAATATTTTTCAAAAAAAAATTCACATTTTTATTTTAAAATTTTTATCTTATCTTATCTTATTTTTCAAAATTCAAATCTTTTTTCAAAAATTATATCTTTTTCAAAATCTTATCTTATCCTTTTTTCAAAAATCATATCTTTTCCAAAATATTTTCTTTTTGTTAGTTTTTGTTTTTATTTTCTCCTTCTACTATAAACTCTCACTCCTCTGGCTTCAAGTTTGATTCTAATATTGTTGTTAGGAATGGGAACTATAATGAGAACGGGCATCAAGGTTGGAAGAATCAAAGATGGGAGGAGCCACAAGGATTTAATCAACCCTCATGGCAACAACCACCTCCAATGGACTATCAACAATCGTTTTGTGATGCATATCAAGGCAATGGCTATGGTGAACGCTCTTTTGATTATCAACAACCACCACCATATGCCTATGAACCCCCTCCTCAACATGACTTTGGACCATCATACTCACAAGCCCCTTTCCGCCATTCACCTCCATATGATCCTAATCCTTATCCACCACACCAACCACCATATGAACCATACCTTGAACCACCTCCGTATTATGAATCTGTTTCCCAAAATAATGAACCCTCCTATCCACCCCAAACCTCCATGGAGAACATACTTACTTCTCTCATTAGTCTCACCTCTACACTCCAAAATCTTATATCCCGTATGGACCAACCCTCCACCTCCATTGTTCAACCCTCAAGCTCCAGTGCACTTCCATCTCAACCACAGAATGATCTCTCCATCCCATCACCAGCATCCATGGAAGAGCACCCACATCCATCAATCCAAGAGCAACATGATCCCAGTGATGCTATTGACATGGAACAAGAGAGAAGGGATCATCTTTGCGAATCCATACTTCATAAAGAGCTAGAGGAGGCACTAAAGGTGAAGGTAGAAGAGACCTTTGCAGATGAAGGAGTAGTTGAATGGAGTTATCATAGAAAAGAAGCCATCAAGGAGGAATACAATTTCATACTTAAACACCTGGATCAAGTGATAAATTGATTACCTTTCCGACGTTCGGACATTCAAGGAACCCCCATGGCTTCATATGGAGAATCTACTGAAGAACGTGGCAGGAAGGAGAAGTTAGACACTTCGATAGACAGTGAGCAGCACGATTTGGTATTGGAACAATTGGAGGAAGCTACGCTGCCATTAAATAGGAAGCAGTGGTTGAAGACTTAGGAGATGCGGAACCTCCATGGGAAACTCGAGTCACAGAGCCCCCTTCTAAGGAGTTTGAATTTGATGTTGAGGAGGGTGTACAACCTCCAAAGCATATCATGGTTGAAGACTTTGAAGAGGACAATCAAGAGACGGATTCAATCATTAATGAATTTTTATCTACATTTGAATCCTCTCCCATTGGACTTGATATGGAGTTTAAAGAAGAAGAAGCACAACCTCCCATACCCTTGGTGAGCAATGAAGAAGAGATCAAATTAGAAGAAAGCTACCAAGAGGAAGAGGTTGATGTTGAAGAAGCTTGCAAGGAGGTGGAAGTTGTCAAAGAAGAGCCCAAGAGAATGGAGCTAGAAATCACCTTGCCAAAGTTGTTGGAGACCTCTCCCCCAAAGCCATCACCGTCCATTCCTTCATTCAAGTGGGTAAATCTCTCATCTCTAAGCTTAATTAGCTCACTTGAATATGCTTTACTTGAGACAGGTGGTC
This sequence comes from Arachis hypogaea, assembly GCF_003086295.3. Taxonomy (NCBI): domain Eukaryota; kingdom Viridiplantae; phylum Streptophyta; class Magnoliopsida; order Fabales; family Fabaceae; genus Arachis; species Arachis hypogaea. The sequence goes on along the minus strand of NC_092038.1, from coordinate 65,922,451 downwards.
AGCTTAGAGCCCTTTGTGGCATTAAGCGTAAGAGGGAGATGGTCAGTGGTAGAAGTTGTCAAGCAAGATTCAACATGGTTGTGTGCTCAAAGTCTAGATGCAACGGTTGGTGTAAAGCTCAAGTGAATAGGTCTAGGATGTTGTTCAGCTGCTTAAGTGAGAATTCTAAAGCTGAACCACCCGGATGGAATTATGATAATCAACTTGAAGATGGGTGTAGAAACAAGATTTGGGATCCAGGAATATATGAGGATCAACTTTGGGAGCTCAAAGCTTGTGGAGAACTTCATCAATGCTTGGTGAATTTATTTGGAGATGTTGAAGCTTATTGGAAGTCCAAGCATTGGTGGAAGTTTCAAGATGAGTTCAAGCACAAGCCGCCATGACAAGGAGCTCGCCAAATGTCCAACTTAAGGACTTTAACTAAAAGTGCTAGGTGGGAGACAACCCACCATGGTATGATCGTCCCTTTTTCAGTTTTAATATGTTTTGTTTGTTTTTGAGTTTTGATTGGACTTGGAATCATGCATAACATTCATATTAGCATTGTATTCTGCATACTGCATTTTAAAAAAAATCGCACGCGACGCGATAGCGTCGCCGACGCGTCCGCATCACAAGTGCGTTGGGAAGAAAACAAAATTGAACAGAGAGTCACACGAGAGCGTGGCTGGAGGCGTGCCTTTGGCACAAATTGATCCACACGACCGCGTCACTAACGCGTCCGCGTCATGTGGGAAAATGCCTCCCACGCGTCTGCGTCACCCACGCGAACGCGTGCCTCAAAATCGACGTAAAAAGGGTGTATGGCCGAAAGTTGAGCTGGACTTGGGCTAGACTCGTGCTAGAAGCACAAGTCCTACCACACGAGCGCGTGCCCCACGCGTCTGTCCCGTTCTTTAAAATAAGGCCAACTACGCGATCGCGTCTACCACGCGATCGCGTCACCCAAAGTTTTGGCAAAATAAGTTTTTCACCAGAAAGTTGCGCGGCTGCGAGGCTGCACTCGCGCTGAAGGCATGAATCACTTTACGCGAACGCGTGACCCACGCGTTTGCGTCACTTCATCAAAGCGCTATCCACGCGATCGCACGCCCCACGCGCTCGCATCGCCTACGCCACACAACTAATTCAGATCAGCGCTGGTGCACGAAATCACAATCACACTTTTGTAATTCCACACAACTAACCAGCAAGTGCACTGGGTCGTCCAAGTAATACCTTACGTGAGTAAGGGTCGATCCCACGGAGATTGTTGGCTTGAAGCAAGCTATGGTTATCTTGTAACTCTTAGTCAGGATATCAATAATTCTCAGGTTTAATTGTGAAAAGTAAAAGAACATGAAATAGATACTTGTTTTGCAGTAATGGAGAATAGGTTGAGGTTTTGGAGATGCTCTATCTTCTGAACCTTTGCTTTCCCACTGTCTTCTTCTTCATGCACGCAAGGCTCCTTCCATGGCAAGCTGTATGTAGGGTTTCACCGTTGTCAATGGCTACCTCCCATCCTCTCAGTGAAAATGTTCAACGCGCTCTGTCACAGCACGACTAATCATCTGTCGGTTCTCAATCAGGTTGGAATAGAATCCAGTGATTCTTTTGCGTCTGTCACTAACGCCCAGCCCTCAGGAGTTTGAAGCTCATCACAGTCATTCAATCCTTGAATCCTACTCAGAATACCACAGACAAGGTTTAGACCTTTCGGATTCTCTTGAATGCCGCCATCAATTCTAGCTTATACCACGAAGATTCTGGTTAAGGAATCCAAGAGATATTCACTCAATCTAAAGTAGAACGGAGGTGGTTGTCAGGCACACGTTCATAGGTGAGAATGATGATGAGTGTCACGGATTATCACATTCATCAAGTTGAAGAACAAGTGATATCTTAGAATAGAAGCAAGCGTGATTGATTGAAAAACAGTAGTAATTGCATTAATCCATCAAGACACAGTAGAGCTCATCACCCCCAACCATGGGGTTTAGAGACTCATGCCATAGAAGATACAATAAGAAACGTGTAATGTGTCATGAGGTAAAGATACAATGTCAAAATATCCTATTTATAGTGAGCTAGTAACCTAGGATATACAGAAATGAGTAAATGACGTAAAAATCCACCTCCGGGGTCCACTTGGTGTGTGCTTGGGCTGAGCATTGAAGCTTTCATGTGTAGAGACTTTTTCTGGAATTAAACGCCAGCTTTTGTGCCAGTTTGGGCGTTTAACTCCAATTTTTGTGCCAGTTCCGGTGTTAAACGCCGGGAATTCTGAAGCTGATTTGCAACGCCGGTTTGGGCCATCAAATCTAGGGCAAAGTATGGACAATTATACATTGCTGGAAAGCCCAGGATATCTACTTTCCCACACAATTGAGAGCGCGCTAATTGGGCTTCTGTAGCTCCAAAAAATCCACTTCGAGTGCAGGGAGGTCAGAATCCAACAACATCTGCAGTCCTTTTTCAGCCTCTGAATCAGATTTTTGCTCAGGTCCCTCAATTTCAGCCAGAAATTACCTAAAATCACAGAAAAACACACAAACTCATAGTAAAGCCTAGAAAAGTGAATTTTAAATAAAAACTAATAAAAATATACTAAAAACTAACTAAAATGTACTAAAAACATACTAAAAACAGTGCCAAAAAGTGTATAAATTATCCGCTCATCACAACACCAAACTTAAATTGTTGCTTGTCCCCAAGCAACTGAAAATCAAATAGGATAAAAAGAAGAGAACATACTATAGACTCCAAAATATCAATGAAACTTAGCTCCAATTAGATGAGCGGGACTAGTAGCTTTTTGCTTCCGAACAGTTTTGGCATCTCACTTTATTCTTTGAAGATTAGAATGATTGGCATCTATAGGAACTCAGAATTCAGATAGTGTTATTGATTCTCCTAGTTAAGTGTGATGATTCTTGAACATAGCTACTTTATGAGTCTTGGCTGTGGCCCAAACCACTCTGTCTTCCAGTATTACCACTGGATACATACATGCCACAGACACATAACAGGGTTAACCTTTTTAGATGACTCAGCTTTGCTAGAGTCCCCAATTAGAGGTGTCTAGGGTTCTTAAGCACACTCTTTTTGCCTTGGATCACTTTTTATCTCTCTCTCTTTTTTTTTCTTTTTCGTTTTTTTTTTGTTTGAATTCACTGCTTTTTTCTTTCTTCAAGAATCAATTTGATGATTTTTCAGATCCTCAATAACATTTCTCCTTTTCCATCATTCTTTCAAGAGCCAACAAGTTTAACATTCTTTAATCAACAAATTCAAAAGACATATGCACTGTTCAAGCATTCATTCAGAAAACAAAAAGTATTGTCACAACATCAAGCTAATTCAACTAGTTTCAGAGATGAATTCGAAATCCTGCACTTCTTGTTCTTTTGTGATTAAAGCATTTTTCATTTAAGAGAGGTGATGGATTCATAGGACATTCATAGCTTTAAGGCATAGACATTAAATTTTATTAATCATGAATTAAGAACAAGACTCAAAGATAAAGATAAGATAAGACTAATAGTAATAGAAAACAAAAATTTAAATGACTCTAAAATAGACTCCTAATGATAGAGGTTATCACAGAGTTAGGACTCAACAACCTTGATCTTGAGAAGTGGATGCTCCCTCAACTTGTGGGGTATTTGACCTTCAAGGGAGAGCTTCTGGTGCTTCAGCTCCTGTATCTCACGCCCCTGCTTCTCTTGTTCCTTCAGCAATTTGCAGAGCATGCAGTTTTGATTCTGTTGTTCTTCCTTAATTTGTTCCATAGCTTCTTGCAGCTTGGCAATAGATGCTTCTAGGCGGGTCCAGTAGTCAATTTCAGGGAGTTCAGGGAGGAACTCCTGTGCCCTCCTTTTAATAGAATTATCTTGCATTTGTCCTTCCATTGACTTCTTGGTGATTGGATGTTCAATTGGGATGAATTCATCTACTCCCATCCTCACCCCAGCATCTTTACGTAGCAAAGAGATTAAGCTTGGGTAAGCCAGTTTGGCTTCAGTGGAATTCTTGTTTGCAATTGTGTAAATCTCACAAGCAATCAGATGATGAACCTCCACTTCTTTTCCCAGCATAATGCAATGAATTATCACTGCTCTCTTGATAGTGACCTCAGAACGGTTGCTAGTGGGCAATATAGAACGCCCAATAAAGTCTAACCAACCTCTTGCAATTGGTTTGAGATCTCCCCTCTTGAGTTGGTTTGGGACACCTTTTAAATTGGTTGTCCACTTAGTTCCAGGGAGGCATATGTCCTCTAGAACTTGATCCAACCCCTTATCTGCTCTCACCATTCTCCTATTAAAGGATTCAAGATCATCTTGCAGTTGAGGCAATTTGAAGACCTCTCTTATTTTGTCCAGATGGAAGTAAATAATTCTCCCTCTGACCATGGTTCTGTAGGTATGAAAAGCAGTTCCAGTCATTCTCTGCTTATCTGTCAGCCATAGATTTGAGTAGAATTCCTGAACCATGTTTCTTCCAACCTTTGTCTCAGCGTTGGTTAGAACTTCCCATCCTCTGTTTCGAATTTGCTCTTGGATCTATGGATATTCATCTTCTTTCAGATCGAATTTAACTTCCGGGATCACTGACCTTAGACCCATTATTTTGTGGTAATGGTCTGCATGTTCTTTGGTTAAGAACCTCTCTTGACTCCAAAGATCCTTTGGAGCATTCTCTTCCTTGCCTCTAGAATTGGTTTGTTTTCCTTTGGGAGCCATGATCTTGATGGGCCTTAGCTTAGTGATCATGGAAAAACACACCAAACTTAGAGGGTTGCTTGTCCTCAAGCAAAAGAAAAGAAAGAGGAGAGAGAGGAGGAGAGCAAATTCGAATGGTGGGGAAAGGGGGATGGCCGAACGTATATTTATAAGGGAGGGGGGAGAGATTTTGAAAATTTTGAAGGAGATTTGAGAAGATATGGAAAGAATTTGAGAGATATTTGAGTTTTTTGAAGAAGATTTGGAAAGGATTTGAAAGAGATTTGAAAAATGATTTTAATTTTTAAGATTTGAAGGTGAATGATGAAAGTTTGAAATGTGTTTATGCAGAAAATTATGGATCAAAACAAGAAAGTTTGAAAAAATTTGAAGTAGAAAGCAAAAGCTCTATCCCCCACCTATCTGGCGTTAAACGCCCAGAATGGTATCCATTCTGGCGTTTAACGCCCAAATGTTGGCCATTATGGGCGTTTAACACCTAGCCAGGTACCCTGGCTGTCGTTAAACGCCAGAAACCCCTTCATCACTGGGCGTTTTGCTGAACACCCAGGATGCTGCCAACCTGGTGTTAAACGCCCAAAATGGTTCCCATTATGGCATTTAACGCCCAAAATGGTACCTTTACTGGCGTTAAACGCCCAGAGTACCCCTTACTGGCATTTTTTTGCCAGCAAGCTCCTGTTCTCTACTTTTTGCACTGAATCCTTCTGTAACTCTGTGAATTCCTTCAACTTTGATGATTGCCCTTTGAGAATATGTATCAAACTTTTATTAAGTAAAATAGATAACCTTCTAATGACTGGGTTGCCTCCCAGCAAGCGCTTCTTTATTGTCTTTAGCTGGACCTTTTACTGAGATTCATTCAAGCCACAGTTTTGAGCATTCTTGCTCAAAATTGCTTTCAAGATAATGTTTGATCCTCTGTCCATTAACAATGAACTTTTTGTCAGAATCAATATCCTGAAGCTCAACATATCCATATGGTGAGACCCCTGTAATCACATACGGACCCCTCCATCGGGATTTAAGTTTTCCTGGGAATAGTCTGAGACTAGAGTTGAAGAGTAGAACTTTTTGTCCTGGCTCAAAGACTCTGGATGACAACTTCTTGTCATGCCACTTCTTTGCCTTTTCCTTATAAATTTTTGCATTTTCAAAGGCATTGAGTCTGAACTCCTCTAGCTTATTTAGCTGGAGCAATCTTTTTTCACCAGCTAACTTAGCATCCATGTTTAGGAATCTGGTTGCCCAGTAGGCTTTATATTCTAGTTCCACGGGCAGATGACAAGCCTTCCCATACACAAGTTGGTATGGAGAGGTTCCTATAGGAGTCTTGAAGGCTGTTCTGTATGCCCACAAAGCATCATCCAAGCTATTTGCTCAATCCTTTCTACGGGCAATAACAGTCCGTTCCAGGATTCTTTTTAGCTCTCTATTAGAGACTTTAGCTTGCCCATTTGTCTGTGGGTGATACGGAGTTGCTACTTTGTGGCTAATTCCATATCGGACCATAGCAGAGTACAACTGTTTATTGCAGAAATGAGTGCCCCCATCACTGATTAGTACTCTGGGAACACCAAACCTGCTGAAGATGTGTTTCTGTAGTTATTTCAGTACGGTCTTGGTATCATTATTGGGTGTGGCAATTGTTTCAACCCATTTAGACACATAGTCTACTGCCATTAGAATATAAGTGTTTGAGTATAATGGTGGGAAGGGACCCATGAAGTCAATTCCCCATACATCAAACAATTCAATCTCTAGGATCCCTTGTTGAGGCATGGCGTAACCATGAGGCAAGTTACCAGCTCTTTGGTAACTGTCACAGTTACGCACAAACTCCCGGGCATCCCTATAGATAGTAGGCCAGTAGAATCCGCATTGGAGGACCTTAGTGGTTGGTCGCTCACCTCCGAAATGTCCCCCATACTGTGATCCATGGCAATGCCACAGGATCCTTTGTGCTTCCTCTCTAGGTACACATCTGTGGATTATTCCGTCTGCACATCTCTTAAAGAGATATGGCTCATCCCATAGGTAGTACTTGGCATCTGAAATTAATTTTTTTCTTTGCACCCTGCTGTAGTCCTGTGGTATGAACCTCACCGCTTTATAATTTGCAATATCTGCAAACCATGGTTCTTCCTGGATGGCAAAGAGTTGCTCATCTGGAAAGGTTTCAGAGATCTCAGTAGTGGGAGGGACGCCCCAGCTACTGGTTCAATTCGGGACAGATGATCAGCTACCTGGTTCTCTGTCCCTTTTCTGTCTCTTATTTCTATATCAAACTCTTACAGAAGCAATACCCACCTTATGAGCCTGGGTTTTGAATCCTACTTTGTGAGTAAGTATTTAAGAGCAGCATGGTCAGTGTACACAATCACTTTTGACCCTACTAAGTAGGATCTAAACTTGTCAATGGCATAAACCACTGCAAGTAATTCTTTTTCTGTGGTTGTGTAATTCTTCTATGCATCATTTAGAACACGGCTAACATAATAAATGACGTGCAGAAGCTTGTTATGCCTCTGTCCTAACACTGCACCAATGGCATGGTCACTGGCATCACACATTAGTTCAAATGGTAATGTTCAGTCTGGTGCAGAGATGACTGGTGCTGTGACCAGCTTGGCTTTCAGGGTCTGAAATGCCTGCAGACACTGTGTGTCAAACACAAATGGTGTGTCAGCAGATAGCAGGTTACTCAGAGGTTTTGCAATTTTTGAAAAAATCCTTTATAAACCTTTTGTAGAATCCTGCATGTCCCAGAAAGCTTCTGATTGCCTTAACATTGGCAGGTGGTGGTAATTTTTCAATTACCTCTAACCTTGCTTGATCCACCTCTATTCCCTTGCTTGAAATTTTATGCCCAAGGACAATCCCCTCAGTCTCCATGAAGTGACATTTTTCCCAGTTTAAAACTAGGTTGGTCTCTTGGCATCTTTTCAGAACAAGTGCTAGATGGTTAAGGCAGGAGTTGAATGAGTCTCCAAATACTGAAAAGTCATCCATGAAGACTTCTAGAAATTTCTCTACCATATCTGAGAAGATAGAGAGCATACACCTCTGAAAGGTTGCAGGTGCATTGCAAAGACCAAAAGGCATCTTTCTGTAGGCAAATACTCCAGAAGGTCATGTAAATGCTGTTTTCTCTTGGTCCTGAGGATCTACTACAATTTGGTTGTAACCTGAATAGCCATCCAAAAAGCAGTAATAATCATGACCCGCTAGTCTTTCCAGCATTTGGTCTATGAATGGTAAAGGAAAATGATCCTTTCTGGTGGCTGTATTGAGCCTTCTGTAGTCAATACACATACGCCACCCTGTAACTGTTCTTGTAGGAACCAGTTCATTCTTTTCATTATGAACCACTGTCATGCCTCCCTTCTTGGGGACAACTTGGACAGGGCTCACCCAGGGGCTATCAGAAATAGGATAAATAATCCCAGCCTCTAGTAACTTAGTGACCTCTTTCTGCACCACCTCCTTCATGGCTGGATTTAGCCGCCTCTGAGGTTGAACCGCTGGCTTGGCATTATCTTCCAAGAGGATCATGTGCATGTATCTTGTTGGGCTAATGCCCTTAAGATCACTTATGGACCACCCAAGAGCTGTCTTATGTGTCCTTAGCACTTGAATTAGTGCTTCCTCTTCTTGTGAGTTTAAAGCAGAGCTTATGATCACTGGAAAAGTGTCACCTTCTCCCAGAAATGCATACTTCAGGGATGGTGGTAGTTGCTTGAGCTCGGGTTTAGGAGGCTTATCCTCTTCCTGGGGAAATTTCAGAGGTTCTTTTATTTCCTCTGGTTCCTCCAAGTTAGGCTGAACACCTTTAAAGATATCGTCTAGCTCTGATTCGAGACTCTCAGTCATATAGATCTCTTCCACCAAAGAGTCAATAATATCAGCGCTTATGCAGTCATTTGATGTGTTTGGATGCTGCATAGCTTTGACAGCATTCAACTTGAACTCATCCTCATTGACTCTCAGGGTCACTTCCCCTTTTTGTACATCAATGAGAGTTCGTCCAGTTGCTAGGAAGGGTCTTCCTAGGATGAGAGTTGCACTCTTGTGCTCCTCCATTTCCAGCACTACAAAGTCAGTTGGGAAGGCGAATGGCCCAACCTTGACAATCATGTCCTCAATTATGCCTGATGGGTATTTAATGGAGCCATCAGCAAGTTGGAGGCATATCCGGGTTGGTTTGACTTCTTCAGTCAGCCCAAGCTTTCTGATAGTGGATGCAGGTATTAGATTGATACTTGCTCCAAGGTCACATAGGGCTATCTTGGTACAAGCACCTTCTAATGAGGATGGTATCATAAAGCTTCCTGGATCTTGAAGCTTCTCTGGTAAGCTCTTCAGAATGACTGCACTGCATTCTTCAGTGAGAAACACTTTTTTAGTTTCTCTCCAATCCTTCTTATGACTTAAGATCTCTTTCATGAACTTAGCATAAGAAGGTATTTGCTCAAGTGCTTCTGCAAACGAAATCTTTATTTCAAGAGTCCTGAGATAGTCTGCAAAGCGGGCAAATTGCTTATCCTGTTCCGCTTGGCAGAGTTTCTGAGGATAAGGCATCTTGGCTTTATACTCTTCAACCTTAGTTGCTGCAGGTTTATTTCCTACAGAAGTGGTTGGAGAAGCCTTCTTAGAGGGGTTACTATCAGCACACTCAGGTGTCTGATTCCTTATTGGCGTTTGAACGCAAGGATTGGGTGAGGAATGGGTGTTTAACGCCAACTTTTCTCCCCTTTCTGGCGTTTGAACGCCAGAACTAGGCAGGGAATGGGCGTTTAACGCCAAATTTTCCCCCTTTCTGGCGTGTGAATGCCAGAAGTATTCTTCTCTGGGCTCTTACTGTCCTCAGAGGGATTTTGGACAGTGATTTGGTTATCCTCTGTCAGTTGTTCCTTTCTTAGCTTTCTGCTGCTTTGAGTTGATTCATTCAATGTTTTCCCACTCCTTAATTTAACAGCTTGGCATTCTTCTGTTATCTGTTTAGATAGTTGCTGTCTTGTCTGATTTAATTGTGCTTCCATATTCTTGTTAGCAATTTTAGTTTCTTGGAGCATCTCTTTAAATTCTGCTAACTGTTTTGTCATCATGAGTAATTGCTGATTAAGCTCAACCATCTGTTCTTGAGGGTTAGGATCAGTAGTTACTGCCATAGCTTCTTCTTTTATAGAGGACTCACTGCTTGAGTATAAATGTTGATTTCTAGCAACTGTATCTATGAGCTCTTGAGCCTCTTCAATCGTCTTCCGCATATGTATAGATCCATCAGCTGAGTGGTCTAAAGACATCTGAGCTTTTTCTGTGAGCCCATAATAGAAGATGTCTAACTGTACCCACTCTGAAAATATTTCAGAGGGGCATTTTCTTAGCATACCTCTGTACCTCTCCCAGGCATTATAAAGGGATTCATTATCCTCTTATTTAAAGCCTTGGATGTCCAGCCTTAGCTGTGTCATCCCTTTTGGAGGGTAAAATTAATTCAGGAATTTGTCTGATAACTGTCTCCATGTTTTTATGCTTGCTGTGGGTTGGTTATTCAACCACCTCTTAGCTTGATCCTTTACAGCAAATGGAAACAGTAATAATCTGTAGACATCCTGATCCACCTCTTTATCACGTACTGTGTCAGCAATTTGTAAAAACTGTGCCAGAAACTCCGTAGGTTCTTCTTGTGGAAGACCGGAATACTGGCAGTTTTGCTGCACCATGACAATGAGTTGAGGATTTAGCTCAAAGCTGCTTGCTTTAATGGGAGGTATACATATGCTACTCCCATATGCAACTGTAATGGGGTTAGCATATGACCCCAGAGTCCTTCTGGACTGCTCAATTCCACTTAGGTTCATGATGGGGAAAGGGAAATGATATGGATTCACAAGTAAAGTATAGAATATTTTTTTTCGTTATTAATTAAAAATGACCGAAAATAATAAAATAAATGGAAAAGAAAATAAAATAAAATTTCGAAAACTAAAAGAAGATAAAATCAAAGCAAATTGAAAACTAAATCAATTAATTAATTAAAAAGATTTTGAAATTAGCAATTAAAAAGATATGATTGAAAATTATTTTGGAAAAGATTTGATTTTTGAAATGAGGAAAGAGAAAAACAACAAAATGACACCAAACTTAAAATTTTTAGAAAATCAAACACAAATTTCCAAAAATTCAAAGAAAAACACAAAGAAGACACCAAACTTAAAATATGAAACTAAACTCAAATAAAAGACTCTAAACCAACAAAAATAAAACAATCCTAATTTAAGCAACAAGATACACCGTCAGTTGTCCAAACTTGGACAATCCCCGGCAACGGCGCCAAAAACATGGTGCACGAAATCACAATCACACTTTTGTAATTCCGCACAACTAACCAGCAAGTGCACTGGGTCGTCCAAGTAATACCTTACGTGAGTAAGGGTCGATCCCACAGAGATTGTCGGCTTGAAGCAAGCTATGGTTATCTTGTAACTCTTAGTCAGGATATCAATAATTCTCAGGTTTAATTGTGAAAAGTAAAAGAACATGAAATAGATACTTGTTTTGCAGTAATGGAGAACAGGGTGAGGTTTTGGAGATGCTCTATCTTCTGAACCTTTGCTTTCCCACTGTCTTCTTCTTCATGCACGCAAGGCTCCTTCCATGGCAAGCTGTATGTAGGGTTTCACCGTTGTCAATGGCTACCTCCCATCCTCTCAGTGAAAATGTTCAACGCGCTCTGTCACAGCATGACTAATCATCTGTCGGTTCTCAATCAGGTTGGAATAGAATCAGTGATTCTTTTGCGTCTGTCACTAAACGCCCAGCCCTCAGGAGTTTGAAGCTCGTCACAGTCATTCAATCCTTGAATCCTACTCAGAATACCACAGACAAGGTTTAGACCTTCCGGATTCTCTTGAATGCCGCCATCAATTCTAGCTTATACCACGAAGATTCTGGTTAAGGAATCCAAGAGATATTCACTCAATCTAAAGTAGAACGGAGGTGGTTGTCAGGCACATGTTCATAGGTGAGAATGATGATGAGTGTCACATATCATCACATTCATCAAGTTGAAGAACAAGTGATATCTTAGAATAGAAGCAAGCGTGATTGATTGAAAAACAGTAGTAATTGCATTAATCCATCAAGACACAACAGAGCTCCTCGCCCCCAACCATGGGGTTTAGAGACTCATGCCGTAGAAGATACAATAAGAAACGTGTAATGTGTCATGAGGTAAAGATACAATGTCAAAATATCCTATTTATAGTGAGCTAGTAACATAGGATATACAGAAATGAGTAAATGACGTAAAAATCCACTTCCGGGGTCCACTTGGTGTGTGCTTGGGGCTGAGCATTGAAGCTTTCATGTATAGAGACTTTTTCTGCAGTTAAACGCCAGCTTTTGTGCCAGTTTGGGCATTTAACTCCAATTTTTGTGCCAGTTCCGGCGTTAAACGCTGGGAATTCTGAAGCTGATTTGCAACGCCGGTTTGGGCCATCAAATCTTGAGCAAAGTATGGACTATTATACATTGCTGGAAAGCCCAGGATGTCTACTTTCCAGCGCGCTAATTGGAGTTCTGTAGCTCCAGAAAATCCACTTCGAGTGCAGGAAGGTCAGAATCCAATAGCATCTGCAGTCCTTTTTCAGCCTCTGAATCAGATTTTTGCTCAGGTCCCTCAATTTCAGCCAGAAATTACCTGAAATCATAGAAAAACACACAAACTCATAGTAAAGCCTAGAAAAGTGAATTTTAAATAAAAACTAATAACAACATACTAAAAACTAACTAAAATGTACTAAAAACATACTAAAAACAGTGCCAAAAAGCGTATAAATTATCCGCTCATCAAGCGCCAATTATCTTATTTTTTCTTTTCTAATACTAATCTCTTCTATCTTTTCTTATTTCTTCTTCCTTTTCTTACTTTCTTCTTCTTCATCTCTTTCACTTCTCATCCCTCTTCACTTCCATTCTATTTCATTTAATTTTTTTGCATACTTTCATTCATTGCATTATTTTTATTGGTGTTAGAAATTCTATTTGGGTCATTATTTCTTGTATTTTGCTTGTGGATTGTTAAGGATTTATTTGACAATTATATATTATTTTTATAGGGTTGCTTGCATGTTCAATTTAATACTTTCTATACCTTATTTACCATGCATGCTATGTGTTTGTGAAAACGCACGTATGGTATTGTGTACTATTTTTCGATTTCTTTTAATCTACTACTCTAAATGCTTGCTTTTCACAAAATCCCTTTTTATATTTTTTAATTAAATATAATTGTCAATACAAACAGATTGTTAGTTTGAAAGACTTGGTATTCTAACTTGGACATTGAATGCTTTATCTATGCTACTCATGCCCTTGCCGGCATGCCAATAATCACCTGGCATTTAACTGCCATCACATGCACTTACTATATTTCCATTTTTGATTTGTCACATGTAGTCATGACCATGTGCTCACATCATTATCCATTCATGTGCATTGATTACCACCTTTCACATTCTTTTCCTTGCTATAACCCTTGAAATATTCATGCATTTACTTGTTACTTTCTTCTTCCCTTTTCAGGATGGCCACCAAGAAAGGTAAAGAGAAAGCTACTCCCAAACCACCGGCAAGGAAAGAACAAAAAGAGCACTAGCTGCAGAGCCACCCATCCACCTGTACTTCTTAGCATGCACCGAGGACGATGCAATCTTTAAGTGTGGGGAGGTCGATACCGATCTCCGTGGGTTAGTTACTTCTTTTTTTCAACACCAATGTTAATTTGTTAATTGTTGCATTTGCATGTTTATTTGATTTTATGCATTTAGTTACTACTTGGTTGAGGTAATATTTTCTTTTGGCCATTCGGTCTTTTGATCATTCAGGGGGCTGGCCTCTCGGCCATGCCTGAACCTTTCACTTATGTATTTTCAACGGTGGAGTTTCTACACACCATAGATTAAGGGTGTGGAGCTCTACTGTACCTCAAGTTTCAATACAATTACTATTATTTTCTATTGGATTCTCTTTATTCTTATTCCAAGATATACGTTGCACTTCAACTTGATGAATGTGATGATCCATGACGCTCATCATCATTCTCACCTATGAACGCGCGTGACTGACAACCACTTCCATTCTACCTTAGGCCAGGCGCATATCTCTTAGATTCCCCAACAGAATCTTCGTGGTATAAGCTAAAATTGATGGCGGCATTCATGAGAATCCGGAAAGTCTAAACCTTGTCTATGGTATTCCGAGTAGGATTCTGGGATTGAATGACTGTGATGAGCTTCAAACTCCTGAAGGCTGGGCGTTAGTGACAGACGCAAAAGAATCAAGGGATTCTATTCCAGCCTGATTGAGAACCGACAGATGATTAGCTGTGTTGTGACAGAGCATAGGACCATTTTCACTGAGAGGATGGGATATAGCCATTGATGATGGTGATGCCCTACATACAGATTGCCATGGAAAGGAGTAAGAAGGATTGGATGAAAGCAATAGGAAAGTAGAGATTCGAAAGGATTCTCGCATCTCCACACGCCTATCTGAAATTCCCACTATTGATTCACATAAGTATTTCTATCCTTTTTTATTTTATTTATCTTTTAAATATCTAATCCAATTACATTTGACCCTATGAATACACTTAACTGAGATTTACAAGGTGACCATAGCTTGCTTCATACCAACAATCTCTGTGAGATCGACCCTTACTCACGTAAGGTTTATTACATGGACGACCCAGTACACTTGCTGGTTAGTTGAACGGATTTGTGACTTCAAATAGAGCCAATTATTAAATTTCATACAAGTACGAAGAATATGGATCACAATTTCGTCCACCAAGTTTTTGGCGCCATTGCCGGGGATTGTTGAGTTTGAACAACTGACGGTTCATCTTGTTGCTAAGATTAGGTAAATTTCTTTTCAAAATTTTTCAAAAATCTTTTTCAAAATTTTTCTTTTCTTTTTCGTTTTTCCAAACTTTATTTTCGAAAAAAATTAATAAAAATACAAAAAAATCATAAAATCATAAAAATCAAAAATATTTTATGTTCCTTGTTTGAGTCTTGAGTCAATTTTTAAAGTTTGGCGTCAATTTCATGCTTTAAATTTTATTATGCATTTTTTTCGAAAATTTTATGCATTCATAGTGTTCTTTATGATCTTCAAGTTGTTCTTGGTAAGTCTTCTTGTTTGATCTTGATGTTTTATTATTTTGTGTTGGTTGTTGTTCTTCATATGCATTTTTCGTTTGTTAGAGTCCACGCATTAAAGATTTCTAAGTTTGGTGTCTTGCATATTTTCTTTGCATCAAAAAATTTTTTCAAAATTATGTTCTTGATGTTCATCATGATCTTCAAAGTGTTCTTGGTGTTCATCTTGACATTCATAGTGTTCTTGCATGCATCATGAGTTTTGATTCATAATTTTCATGTTGTGAGTCATTTTTGTTGTTTTTTCTCTCTCATCATTAAAAATTCAAAAAAAATCAAAAAATATCTTTTCCTTATTTCCCTCCAAATTTTCGAAATTTTGGGTTGACTTGGTCAAAAATTTTTAAAAATTAGTTGTTTCTTACAAGGCAAGTCAAAATTTCAATTTTAAAAATCTTATCTTTTCAAAATCTTTTTCAAAATTTATATCTTTTTCATTTTTTATTTTTTCAAAAATTTCAAAAATTCTTTTTCAAATTATTTTCAAAATCTTTTTCTTATCTTTATATCATATTTTCAAAATTACACTAACAATTAATGTGATTGATTCAAAAATTTGAAGTTTGTTACTTTCTTGTTAAGAAAGGTTCAATCTTTAAGTTCTAGAATCTTATCTTGAAGTTTCTTGTTAGTGAAGTAAGTAATTTTAAATTTAAAAATTAAATCTTTTTATCTTTTATCTTATCTTTTTTCAAAAATTCTATCTTTTTCAAAATTTGATTTCAAAATATCTTATCTAACCTCTTATCTTCTTATCTTTTCAAATTTGATTTTAATATCTTTTTCAACTAACTCTTTGACTTTTTGTTTGTTTCTTATCTTTTTCAAAACCACCTAACTACTTTTCCCTCTCTAATTTTCGAAAATATCTCATCTCTTTTTCAAAAATTCTTTTTGTTTTAAATTTTAATTTTAATCTTATCTTATCTTTAATTTTTGAAAATTACTAACCCCTTTTTAAAATTATTTTCGACATTCTCCCTCTCTTTTCTTGTTCTATTTAATTATTTAATTACTAACACTTCTCTTCACCTCTCTCCATCTAAATATCCGAATCCCCTCTTCTACATTCTTCTTCCCTTTCTTTTTCTACTAACATAAAAGAATCTCTATACTGTGACATAGAGGATTCCTCTTCTTTTCTTATTTTCTTCTCTTTCATATAAGCAGGAACAGGGAAAAAGGCACCCTTGTTGAAATTGATCCTGAACCTGAAAGGACTCTGAAGAGAAAATTAAGAGAAGCTAAGTTACAATAATCTAAAGGTAACCTTTCAGAAACATTAGAACAAGAGAAAGAGATGGCAGCCGAAAATAATAATAATGCAAGGAGAATGCTTGGTGACTTCACAAAGCCAGCATCCAAATTTGATGGAAGAAGCATCTCCATTCCTGCCATTGGAGCCAATAACTTTGAGCTGAAACCTCAGCTAGTTGCCTTAATGCAACAAAACTGCAAGTTTTATGGACTTCCATCTGAAGATCCTTATCAGTTTTTAACTGAGTTCTTGCAAATCTGTGAGGCTGTAAAGACGAATGGAGTTGATCCTGAAGTCTACAAACTCATGCTTTTCCCCTTTGCTGTAAGAGACAGAGCTAGAATATGGTTGGATTCACAACCCAAGGATAGCCTGGACTCCTAGGATAAGCTGGTCACTGCCTTCTTGGATAAATTCTTTCCTCCTCAAAAGCTGAGCAAGCTGAGAGTGGATGTTCAAACCTTCAAACAAAAGGATGGTGAATCCCTCTATGAAGCTTGGAAAAGATACAAGCAGCTGACCAAAAGATGTCCATCTGACATGTTTTCATAATGGACCATATTAGATATATTCTATTATGGTCTATCTGAATTTTCGAAAATGTCATTGGACCATTCTGCAGGTGGATCTATTCACCTAAAAAAAATGCCTGAAGAGGCTCAAGAACTCATTGATATGGTTGCAAACAACCAATTCATGTACACTTCTGAGAGGAATTCCGTAAATAATGGGATACCTCAGAAGAAAGGAGTTCTTGAAATTAATGCTCTGAATGCCATATTGGCTCAGAACAAAGTGTTGACTCAGCAAGTCAACATGATTTCTCAAAGTCTGAATGGATGGCAAAATGCATCCAACAGTACTAAAGAGGCAGCTTCTGAAGAAGCTTATGATCCTGAGAACCCTGCAATGGCAGAGGTTAATTACATGGGTGAACCTTATGGAAACACCTATAACTCATCATGGAGAAATCATCCAAATTTCTCATGGAAGGATCAACAAAAGCCTCAACAAGGCTTTAACAATGGTGGACGCAATAGGCTGAGCAATAGCAAGCCTTTTCCATCATCTTCTCAGCAACAAATAGAGAATTCTGAACAAAACACTTCTAATTTAGCCAATCTAGTCTCTGATTTGTCAAAAGCCACTTTCAGTTTCATGAGTGAAACAAGATCCTCCATCAGAAATCTGGAGGCACAAGTGGGCCAGCTGAGTAAGAAAGTCATTGAAACTCTTCCCAATATTCTCCCAAGCAATACAGAAGAGAATCCAAAAGGAGAGTGCAAGGCCATTGATTTAATCAATATGGCCGAATGCACAAGGGAGGAGGAGGACGAAAATCTTAGTGAGGAGGACCTCCTGGGACGTCCCTCAAGCAAGAAGGAGTTTCCTATTAAGGATCGAAAGGAATCTGAGGCTCATACAGAGACCATAGAGATTCCATTAAATCTCATTCTGCCATTCATGAGCTCTGAAGACTATTCTTCCTCTGAAGAGGATGAAGATGTGACTGGAGAGCAAGTTGCTCAATATTTAGGAGCTATCATGAAGCTAAATACCAAGTTGTTTGGTAATGAGACTTGGGAAAGTGAACCTCCCTTGCTCATTAGTGAACTAGATACCTGGATTCAGCAAACTCTACCTCAAAAGAAACAAGATCCTGGCAAGTTCTTAATACCTTGTACCATAGGCACCATAACCTTTGAAAAAGCTCTATGTGATCTGGGGTCAGGGATAAATCTTATGCCACTCTCTGTAATGGAGAAGCTGGGGATCATTGAGGTACAACCTGACTTGTTCTCATTACAATTGGCAGACAAGTCATTGAGACAAGCTTATGGAATAGTGGAGGACGTGTTAGTAAAGGTTGAAGGCCTTTACATCCCTGCTGATTTCATAATCTTAGACACTAGGAAGGAAGAGGATGAATGCATCATCCTTGGAAGACCTTTCCTAGCCACAGCAGGAGCTGTGATAGATGTCAACAGAGGTGAATTAGTCCTTCAATTGAATAGGGACTACCTTGTGTTTAAGGCACATGGCCATCCCTCTGTGACAAAAGAGAGTAAGCATGAAGAGCTTCTCTCAGTTCAGAGTCAAGAAGAGCCCCCATAGTCAAACTCTAAGTTTGGTGTTGGGAGGCCACAACCAAACTCTAAGTTTAGTGTTAAGACCCATATCCAAACTCTAAGTTTGGTGTTGGGACTATACAACATTGACCTGATCACTTTTGTGGCTCCGTGAGAGCCACTGTCAAGCTATTGACATTAAAGAAGCGCTTGTTGGGAGGCAACCCAATTTTATTTATCTAATTTTTATTTTATTTTATTTTATTGTTATTTTGTGTTTTATTAGGTACATGATCATGTGGAGTCACGAAAAAAATATAAAAATTAAAAACAGAATCAAAAATAGCAGAAGAAAAATCACACCCTGGAGGAAGCACAGGCTGGCGTTCAACGCCAGTAAGGAGCATCTGGCTGGCGTTCAATGCCAGAACAGAGCATGAATCTGGCGCTGAACACCAGAAACAAGCAACATTCTGGCGCTGAATGCCAGGAATGTGCCTAGAAGAAAAGCTGGTGCTGAACGCCAGTAACAAGCATGAAACTGGCGTTCAACGCCAGAAACATGCTTTACATGGGCGTTGAACGCCCAGAACGTGCACCACTCAGCGTTTAAACGCCAGAATGGTGTGCAAAGGCATTTTACATGCCTATTTGGTGTAGGGATGGAATTCCTTGACACCTCAGGATCTGTGGACCCCACAGGATCACCTCAGGATCTGTGGACCCCACAGGATCCCCACCTAACATATTCCCACCTTACCTCCTAATCCTATTTTACTCTTCCCAATAAACACTCCTTCCCAAAACCCTTCACCTATCACCTCAATCTCTCTTTCCCATCACCTCTTCACCACTCACATCCATCCACTCTTCCCCATACACCCCACCTACCTTTAAAATTCAAATTCTCTTTCCCACCCAATCCCACCCATATAGCCGAATACACATATCCCTCAATCTCCTCCATATCTTCTTCTTATTCTTCATCTTTTCTTTCTTCTCTTGCTCGAGGGCGAGCAATTTTCTAAGTTTGGTGTGGTAAAAGCATAGCTTTTTGCTTTTCCATAACCATTAATGGCACCTAAGGCCAGAGACATCCAAAAAAAAAGAAGAGAAAAAAAGGAAGACAAAAGCTTCCACCTCTGAGTCATGGGAGATGGAAAGACTCATGTAAATGGTTTATAGCTCAGTGGTAGAACATTTGACTGCAAATCAAGAGATCCCTGAGATACCTCAGGGGATAAATTGTCCTCCACATAATTATTGGGAGCAACTAAGGATAGGAACACCAAAATTACTAGGGATCATGCAACAGAAGCAAGGAAGAGACATAAAGGAGCTCAAAAAGCACCATTGGACCTTCAAGAAGGCGCCACCCTCACTAAGGTGGATTCATTCCTTGTTCTTTTTTTTTTCTGTTTTTCGTTTTTATCTATGTTTTGTGTCTCTACTTCATGATCATTAGTATGTAGTAACTATGTCTTAAGGCTATAAATAAATTCCATAAATCCTTCACCTCTCTTAAAAGAAAAATGTTTATAATTCAAAAGAACAAGAAGTACATGAATTTTGAATTTATCCTTGAATTTAGTTTAATTATATTGATGTGGTGACAATACTTTTTGTTTTCTGAATGAATGCTTGAACAGTGCATATTTTTTATCTTGTTGTTTATGAATGTTAAAATTGTTGGCTCTTGAAAGAATGATGGACAAAGAGAAATGTTATTGATGATCTGAAAAATCATGAAATTGATTCTTGAAGCAAGAAAAAGCAGTGAAAAAGAAGAAGCTTGCGAAAAAAAATGGCGAAAAAAAAAATATATATATATATATAGAAAGAAAAAGAAAAAGCAAACAGAAAAAGCCAATAGCCCTTAAGACCAAAAGGCAGGGGTAAAAAGGATCCAAGGCTTTGAGCATCAATGGATATGAGGGCCCAAGGAAATAAAATCCAGGCCTAAGCGGCTAAACTAAGCTGTCCCTAACCATGTGCTTGTGTCATGCAGGTCCAAGTGAAAAGCTTGAGACTGAGTGGTTAAAGTCATGATCCAAAGCAAAAGAGTGTGCTTAAGAGCTCTGGACACCTCTAACTGGGGACTCTAGCAAAGCTGAGTCACAATCTGAAAAGGTTCACCCAGTCATGTGTCTGTGGCATTTATGTATCCAGTGGTAATACTGGAAAACAAAGTGCTTAGGGCCACGGCCAAGACTCATAGGTAGTTGTGTTCAAGAATCAACATGCTTAACTAGGAAAGTCAATAACACTATCCAAAATTCTAAGTTCCTAAGAGAAGCCAATCATTCTAAACTTCAAAGGAAAAAGTGAGATGCCAAAACTATTCAGAAGCAAAAAGCTACAAGTCCCGCTCATCTAAGTAGAATTAATATTCATTGATATTTTGAAATTCACAGTATATTCTCTTCTTTTTATCCTAATTGATTTTCAGTTGCTTGGGGACAAGCAACAATTTAAGTTTGGTGTTGTGATGAGCGGATAATTTATACGCTTTTTGGCATTGTTTTTAGGTAGTTTTTAGTAAGTTCAAGCTACTTTTAGGGATGTTTTCATTAGTTTTTATGTTAAATTCACATTTCTGGACTTTATATGAGTTTGTGTGTTTTTCTGTAATTTTAGGTAATTTCTGGCTGAAATTGAGGGACTTGAGCAAAACTCTGAAAAAGGCTGACAAAAGGACTGCTGATGTTGTTGGAATCTGACCTCCCTGCACTCGAAATGGATTTTCTGGAGCTACAAAACTCCAAATGGCACGCTCTCAACGGCGTTGGAAAGTAGACATCCAGAGCTTTCCAGCAATATATAATAGTCCATACTTTATTCGGAAATTGATGACGTAACTTGGCATTGAACGCCAAGTACATGCTGCTGTCTGGAGTTAAACGCCAGAAACACGTCATGATCCGGAGTTGAACGCCCAAAACACGCTATAACGTGGAGTTCAACTCCAAGAAAAGCCTCAGCTCGTGGATAGATCAAGCTCAGCCCAAACATACACCAAGTGGGCCCCGGAAGTGGATTTATGCATCAATTACTTACTCATGTAAACCCTAGTAGCTAGTTTAGTATAAATAAGACTTTTTACTAGTGTATTAGTCATCTTTTGGCCATTCGGTCTTTTGATCATTCAGGGGGCTGGCCATTCGGCCATGCCTGAACCTTTCACTTATGTATTTTCAACGGTGGAGTTTCTGCACACCATAGATTAAGGGTGTGGAGCTCTACTGTACCTCAAGTTTCAATACAATTACTATTACTTTTTATTCAATTCTCTTTTATTCTTATTCCAAGATATACGTTGCACAACACTTTGATGAATGTGATGATCCATGACACTCATCATCATTCTCACCTATGAACGCGCGTGACTGACAACCACTTCCGTTCTACCTTAGGCCGGGCGCATATCTCTTAGATTCCCCAACAGAATCTTCGTGGTATAAGCTAGATAGATGGCGGCATTCATGGGGATCCGGAAAGTCTAACCTTGTCTGTGGTATTCCGAGTAAGATCCCGGGAATCCGGAAAGTCTAACCTTGTCCGTGGTATTCCGAGTAGGATTCCGGTATTGAATGACTGTGACGAGCTTCAAACTCCTGAACGCTGGGCGTGATGACAAACGCAAAAGAATCAAGGGATTCTACTCCAACCTGATTGAGAACCGACAGATGATTAGCCGTGCTGTGACAGAGCATTTGGACCATTTTCACTGAGAGGATGGGATGTAGCCATCAACAAGGGTGATGCCTCCAGACGATTAGCCGTGCAGTGACAGCGCATAGGACCATTTTCCCGAGAGGATTAAAAGTAGCCATTGATGATGGTGATGCCCTACATACAGCTTGCCATGGAAAGGAGTAAGAAGGATTGGATGAAAGCAATAGGAAAGTAGAGATTCGAAAGGATTCTCGCATCTCCACACGCCTATCTGAAATTCCCACTATTGATTCACATAAGTAATTCTATCCTTTTTTATTTTATTTATCTTTTAAATATCTAATCCAATTACATTTGACCCTATGAATCCACTTAACTGAGATTTACAAGGTGACCATAGCTTGCTTCATACCAACAATCTCTGTTGGATCGACCCTTACTCATGTAAGGTTTATTACTTGGACGACCCAGTACACTTGCTGGTTAGTTGAACGGATTTGTGACTTCAAATAGAGCCAATTATTAAATTTCATACAAGTACAAAGAATATGGATCACAATTTCGTCCACCACTTGCATATGATTGAGGCCATTATTTGTTTTTGCTCACTTATCCCAAATAAGCCTACCCTTTTATGTCACCCTTGTTAGCCACTTTGAGCTTTTTAATCCCATTTATTCTACATTTTACTACATCACTAGCCTTAAGCAGAAAAACAAATTAAAATATCCCAATTGAATCTTTGGTTGGCTTAAGATAGAGATTGTGTATCAACTAAGTGTGGAAAAACTGTGGGAACATGGGTTAATAAGGGAATGTATAATGTTTCTAATTTATTTGAATATTGGGAATTTGGGGACATACTCATGAAAAACCAAAATAGAAAAAAATAATGGAAAATCCATGTGCATTGATAAGTTATGTTTCAAAAAAAATTCAATAAATAAGTAAGTGAATAAGGGGATAAAATTATCCCAATGTTAAGCTTTGATAAAGATCAATGCACATGTGATAAAAGTAAAGAAATATAAAAAAAATTGGTACATGAGTATGGGAATTATACAAAAGTGAGAATTATGGGTAGCTAGGCATGATTTTAGAAGTTATATAGAATGTATGTATGTTAGGTGATAGCTCAGGTAACTCAAAGATTCAATTTATAGCTCACTTAGCCATACATATATCCTCACCCTTGCCTTTGCCCCATTACAACCTTGAAAAGATCTCATGATGTGTGCATTGGTACATTAAATATTTGTTGATTGGTTAGATGAAGAACAAGGTTTAGAAAGCATGACTAGGGAAGAGTAGAGTGATTGACCTTAGACACTTGAGCGATTAGAGTAATATACACTACCAGTGAGGGTTCAATGCTTGATTCTATGTTCCCTGCTTTCATGAGCTATCTTCTTACAAGTTTACTTGTCTTTTATTGTACGATTTGAATTAGTGGAATTTGATTCATATTTGTCTTGGAGAACTTATTTACTTTTAACCAAGTAGGTAGAAACATTTTGTATGTAGTTGCATTCACATAGATAGGTTGCATTGCATACTCTCTATCATTCTTCTTCACCCCTTTATAGCTTATCTTGAACTTATCATGAAGACATGCTAATGTTTAAGTGTGGGGAGGTTCATAAACCACTATTTTATGGTTTATCTTATGCTCAATTGAGTGGTTTTTATCAACTCTTTACCCACTTATTCATATGATTTGCATGTTTTACATTTTTCTTCCTGATTCTGTGCTATGATTGAAAACATGCTTCTTTTTGCTATGTTTAATCCTCTCTTATTACCATTTGATGCCTTGATATGTGTGTTAAGTGATTTCAGAGATTACAGGGCAGGAATGGCTTAGAGGATGGAAAGGAAGCATGCAAAAGTGGAAGGAATACAAGAAACTGAAGGAATTGCCAAAGCTGTCAACCTAACCTCTTCGCACTCAAACAGTCATAACTTGAGCTATAGAGGTCCAAACGACGTGGTTCTAGTTGCATTTGAAAGCTAACTTCCGGGGCTTAGATTTGATATATATTTTGCTTTAGTGGTCATACAGCTAGGCAATGCGAACGCGTGCTCTACGCGGACGCGTCGCATCTGCAAAAATCAGCGTGGCAAAATTTGTTTCCAGCGATTTCTGGGCTGCTTCTTACCCAGTTTTCGGCCCAGAAGACACAGATTAGAGACTATAAAGTGGGGGAGTCCATCCAAACACAAGATACCAGATCTCATTACTCATAACTTTAGCTTTTAGATGTAGTTTTTAGAGAGAGAGAGGCTTTCTCCTCTCTCTTAGGATTAGGATTAGGACTCCTCTTAAAGTACTTGGGAATATTTTTATCTTCTTCATCACAGGTTCAATGTTCTTTTTATTTATTTTCTATTTTATTTGTTTGTGAACTTTTCATGTTAGGATTTTCTTAATTAATATAATTTGAGGTATTTCAGACTCATGATTGCTTTCCTTTATTTATATAAATAATTTAGATTTTTTCCTTTTGCCTTTGGTTGATTAATTGGTAACTCTTGAGTTGTCAAACTCATCGTGATTGATAATTAATATCTTTGCTGATTGATTTAGATTCCTATACCACTAGTCTTTCCTCAGGAGTTGACTAGGACTTTAGGTATTAAATTGATTTGTCCACTTAACTTACCTTCATAGTTAGAGGTTGACTTAGTGGTAGCAAAAATATAATTCTCATCACCATTGATAAGGATAACTAGAATAGGACTTCCAGTTTTCATACCTTGCCAAGAGATTTTCTAATTATTAATTTATTTTTCTTATCAATTAAATTATTTGTTCAAACCTTTTCAAAACCCAAAATACTGTTTTCCATAACCAATAATAAAACACACCTCCCTACAATTCCTTGAGAAGACAACCCGAGGTTTGAATACTTCGGTTTATAAATTTTATTGGGTTTGTTACTTGTGACAACCAAACGTTTGTACGAAAGGATTTTCTGTTAGTTTAGAAGCTATACTTACAACGCGACTATTTTTATAAAATTCTTTACTAGCAAAAAATCCGATCGTCAATCGACCCTTACTCACGTAAGGTATTACTTGGACGACCCAGTGCACTTGCTGGTTAGTGGCACCGGAGTTGTGAAAAGTGTGAATCACAATTCCGTGCACTAATTTTTTGACGCCGTTGCCGGGGATTGTTCGAGTTTGGACAACTGACGGTTCATCTTGTTACTTAGATTAGGAAAATTTTGTCTTTTTGGTTTAGAGTTTTTATTTTCTTTTCAAAAAAAATATTTTCAAGAATATCATTTTTTTATTATTAATCTTTAATTTTCTTTCAGTTTTGTTTCATGTTTTAAGTTTAGTGTCAATTGCATGTGGTTATTTTCTTTCAATTTTTCGAGTTGTTCTTGTTTATTTTCCTTGTTTGATCTTTGAATTTTCTTGTTTGGTGTCTTTTCTTGCTTTTCCTGTGATTTTTGAATTATTAGTGTCTAGAGTATAAAAATTTTTAAGTTTGGTGTTTCTTGTGTTGTTATTACCTTAAAAATTTTTCATAAAGTGTTCTTAGTGTTCTTTTTATGTTCTTGTTGTTCTTGTGAGTCTTCAAAGTGTTCTTGAGTCTTTTCTTTGTGTGTTTTGATCTTAAAATTTTTAAGTTTGGTGTTCTTTGGTGTTTTCCCTTCAAATTTTCGAAAATAAGGAGCATTAGATCTAAAAATTTTAAGTCTTGTGTCTTTTTATTGTTTTTCTCTTTCCTCATTAAATTCAAAAAAATCAAAAAAATATCGTTTCCTTTGTTCACTCATAATTTTTGAATTCCTTGAGTTGATTTAGTCAAAATTTTTAAAATTTGGTAGTTTCCTGTAAGTCAAGTCAAAATTTCAATTTTTAAAATTATCTTCTTAAACCTCTTTCAAAACGTCCTGACCACTTTCTCTCTCTTCATTTTTCAAAAATCCTCACCCAAAATCTTTTATTTATTTTATTTTATCTTCTTTTATTTTTGGTTTTCTAAAAAAAATTAAATAATAAATATAATATTTCTATCTCCAATCCACATCATCTCCCTTTCTCCATCATGGACCTAAGTGGAAATGAACAGTCTAGAAAGACTCTGGGGTCATATGCTAACCCCACTACTGCTTCATATGGGAGTAGTATCTGTATACCCCCCATAAGAGCTAACACTTTTGAGCTAAATCCTCAGCTCATTATCATGGTGCAGCAAAATTGCCAGTATTCCGGTCTTCCAGAGGAAGAACCCACTGAGTTTCTGGCACAGTTCTTACAAATTACTGACACAGTACGTGATAAGGAAGTAGATCAGGATGTCTACAGATTATTACTATTTCCATTTACTGTAAAAGAACAAGCTAAGAGGTGGCTAAGTAACAACCTACAGCAAGCATAAGAACATGGAAACAGTTATCAGACAAATTTCTGAATCAATATTTCCCTCCAAAAAGGATGACACAGCTAATGCTGGACATCCAAGGCTTTAAAGAAGAGGATCATGAATCTCTTTATGATGCTTGGGAGAGATACAGAGAGATGCTAAGGAAATACCCCTCTGAAATGTTTTCAGAGTGGGTGCAGTTAGACATCTTCTACTATGGGCTTATAGAAAAAGCCCAGATATCTCTAGACCACTCAGCTGGTGGATCTATATACATGAGAAAAACAATTTAAGAAGCTCAAGATCTCATAGATATAGTTGCTAGAAATCAGCATCTGTACTTAAGTAGTGAGTCCTCCATGAAAGAAGATGCTAAGGCAGTATCCACTAAACTTAGTCCTCCAGAACAAGTTACTGAATTTAATCAGTAATTATGTTATCTAACAGAATAGCTAGCAGAATTTAAGGAAATGCTACAAGAAACCAAGGATGCTAACCAAAGTATGGAAAAATGATTGAATCAAACAAAACAGCAGTTATCCAAACAAATAACAGAAGAATGCCAAGTTGTTCAATTAAGGAGTGGGAAGACATTAAATGTCTCAACTCAAGGTAACAGAAAGTCAAGGAAGGAACAACTGACAGAGGATGAGCAAACCATTGCCCAAAATTCTTTTGAGGACAGTAAGAGCCCAGAGAGGAATAATTATGGCGTTCAAATGCCAAAAAAAGGGTGAAAATTGGCGTTGAACGCCCAGTGGATGCCCACTTCTGGCGTTCAAACGCCAGAAAAGGGTGAAAAACTGGCGTTAAATGCCCAGTCCATGTCCAGTTCTGACGTTCAAACACCAGAAAATAGTGAAAAATTGGCGTTAAACACCCATCCAACCCCTAATCCTGGCGTTCAAACGCCAATGAGGGATCAGACACCTGCAAGTGCTGATAGAAACCTTCCTAAGAAGGCTTCTCCAACCACCTCTGTAGGAAATAAACCTGCAGCAACTAAGGTTGAGGAATATAAAGCCAAGATTCCTTATCCTCAGAAACTATGCCAAGCGGAATAGGATAAACAATTTTCCCGCTTTGCAGACTATCTCAGGACTCTTAAAATAAAGATCCCATTTGCAGAGGCACTTGAGCAAATACCCTCTTATGCTAAGTTCATGAAAGAGATCTTTAAGTCATAAGAAGGATTGGAGAAAAACTAAAAAAGTTTTTCTCACTGAAGAATGCAGTGCAGTTATTCTGAAAAGTGTACCAGAGAAGCTTAAAGATCCCGGAAGCTTTATAATACCATGCACATTAGAGGGTACTTGTACCAAGACAGCTCTATATGATCTTGGGGCAAGTATCAACCTAATACCTGTATCCACTATCAGAAAGCATGGCTTGACTGAAGAAGTCAAACCAACTTGAATATGCCTCCAACTTGCTGATGGCTCCATTAAATATCCATCAGGCGTAATTAAGGACATGATTGTCAAGGTTGGTCCATTTGCCTTTCTCACTAACTTTGTAGTGCTGGAAATGGAGGAGCACAAGAGTGCAACTCTCATTCTAGGAAGACCTTTCTTAGCAATTGGACGAACCCTCATTGATGTCCAAAAAAAGAAGGTGACTCTGAGAGTCAATGAGGATGAGTTTAAGTTGAATGCTGTCAAATCTATGCAGCATCCAAACACATCAAAAGACTGCATAAGAGTTGATATTATTCACTCCCAGGTGGAAGAAATCAATATGACTGAGAGTCTCAAATCAGAGCTAGATGACATCTTTAAAGATGTTCAGCCTAATTTGGAAGAACCAGAGAAAACAGAATAACCCCTGAAAACTCCTCAAGAAGACGATAAGTGATGAGCGGATAATTTATACACTTTTTGGCATTGTTTTTAGGTAGTTTTTAGTAAGTTCAAGCTACTTTTAGGGATGTTTTCATTATTTTTTATGTTAAATTCACATTTCTGGACTTTACTATGAGTTTGTGTGTTTTTCTGTGATTTCAGGTAATTTCTGGCTGAAATTGAGGGATTTGAGCAAAACTCTGAAAAAGGCTGACAAAAGAACTGCTGATGTTGTTGGAATCTGACCTCCCTGCACTCGAAATGGATTTTATGGAGCTACAGAACTCCAATTGGCGCGCACTCAACGGTGTTGGAAAGTAGACATCCAGAGCTTTCCAGAAATATATAATAGTTCATACTTTATTCGGAAATTTATGACGTAACATGGCGTTGAACGCCAAGTACATGCTGCTGTCTGGAGTTAAACGCCAGAAAAATGTCATGATCCCGAGTTAAACGCCCAAAACACGTTATAACTTGGAGTTCAACTCCAAGAAAAGCCTCAGCTCGTGGATAGATCAAACTCAGCCCAAGCATACACCAAGTGGGCCCCGGAAGTGGATTTATGCATCAATTACTTACTCATGTAAACCCTAGTAGCTAGTCTAGTATAAATAGGATAAGTTACTATTGTAGTAGACATCTTTTGACAGTTTAATCTTTTGACTTTATAGTCTTGGATCATTTGGTCTTTTGATCATGGAGAGGGCTGGCCATTCGGCCATGCCTGAACCTTTTACTTATGTATTTTCAACAGTGGAGTTTCTGCACACCATAGATTAAGGGTGTGGAGCTCTGCTGTACCTCAAGTTTCAATACAATTACTATTACTTTCTATTCAATTCTCTTCTATCCTTATTCCAAGATATTCGTTGCACTTCAATTTGATGAATGTGATGATCCGTGACACTCATCATCATTCGCACCTATGAACGCATGTGATTGACAACCACTTCCGTTCTACTTTAGGCCGGGCGCATATCTCTTAGATTCCCCAACAGAATCTTCGTGGTATAAGCTAGATAGATGGCGGCATTCATGAGGATCCGGAAAGTCTAAACCTTGTCTATGGTATTCCGAGTAGGATTCTGGGATTGAATGACTGTGACAAGCTTCAAACTCCTGAAGGCTGGGCGTGATGACAAGCGCAAAAGAATCAAGGGATTCTATTCCAACCTGATTGAGAACCGACAGATGATTAGCCGTGCTGTGACAGAGCATAGGAACATTTTCACTGAGAGGATGGGATGTAGCCATTGACAACGGTGATGCCCTACATACAGCTTGCCATGGATAAGAGTAGAAAGGATTGGATGAACGTAATAAGAAAATAGAGATACGAGAGGAGCACAGCATCTTCATACGCCTATCTGAAATTCCCACTATTGCTTTACATAAGTATTTCTATCCCTTTTTATTTTCTTTTTATTATTAATTTTCGAACTCACCGTAAACCAATTTAATCTGCCTAACTGAGATTTACAAGGTGACCATAGCTTGCTTCATACTAACAATCTCTGTGGGATCGACCCTTACTCACGTAAGGTATTACTTGGATGACCTAGTACACTTGCTGGTTAAGTTGAACGGAGTTGTGGAAAGAAAAAGCTTCTCTAACAGTGCCTGGAATTATTATTGATCACAATTTCGTCCACCAAGTTTTTGGCGCCGTTGCCGGGGATTGTTCGAGTATGGACAACTGACGGTTCATCTTGTTGCTCAGATTAGGTAATTTTCTTTTCAAAAATCTTTTTCAAAATTTTTCTTTTCTTTTTCGTTTTTCTAACCATGTTTTTCGAAAAAATTAAAATAAAAATACAAAAAAATTCGAAAATCATAAAAATCAAAAATATTTTGTGTTTCTTGTTTGAGTCTTGTGTTAATTTTTAAGTTTGGTGTCAATTGCATGCTTTCAAAATTTTTTTCTTGCATTTTTCGAAAATTCATGCATTCATAGTGTTCTTCATGATCTTCAAGTTGTTCTTGGTAAGTCTTCTTGTTTGATCTTGATGTTTTCTTGTTTTGTGTTGTTTGTTGTTTTTCATATGCATTTTTCGTTTGTTAGAGTCCATGCATTAAAGATTTCTAAGTTTGGTGTCTTGCATGTTTTCTTTGCATCCAAAATTTTTCAAAATTATGTTCTTGATGTTCATCATGATCTTCAAAGTGTTCTTGGTGTTCATCTTAACATTCATAGTGTTCTTGCATGCATTAAGTGTTTTGATCCAAAATTTTCATGTTTTGGGTCATGATTGTGTTTTTCTCTCTCATCTTAAAAAAAATATCTATATCTTTTCCTTTTTTCTCTCCAAATTTTCGAAATTTTGGGTTGACTTGGTCAAAAATTTTCAAAATTAGTTGTTTCTTACAAGTCAAGTCAAAATTTCAATTTTAAAAATCTTATCTTTTCAAAAAAAAATTTTCAAAAATTATATCTTTTCATTTTTTTCCAATTTTCGAAAATTTCAAAAATCTTTTTCAAAATCTTTTTCAAAATCTTTTTCTTATCTTTATATAATATTTTCAAAAATTAGCTAACAATTAATGTGATTGGTTCAAAAATTTGAAGTTTGTGACTTTCTTGTTAAGAAAGGTTCAATCTTTAAGTTCTAGAATCTTATCTTGTAGTTTCTTGTTAGTTAAGTCATTTTAAAAAATTAAATCTTTTTCAAATATATCTTTTTATCTTTTATCTTATCTTTTTCAAAAATTTTATCTTTTTCAAAATTTGATTTCAAAATATCTTATCTAACCTCTTATCTTCTTATCTTTTTGAAATTTGATTTTAATTTCTTTTTCAACTAACTCTTTAACTTTTTGTTTGTTTCTTATCTTTTTCAAAACCACCTAACTACTTTTCCCTCTCTAATTTTTGAAAATATCTTATCTCTTTTTCAAAAATTCTTTTTGTTTTAATTTTTAATTTTAAACTTATCTTATCTTTAATTTTCGAAAATTACTAACCTCTTTTTCAAAATTGTTTTCGAAATTCTCCCTCTCTATTCTTATTCTATTTAATTATTTAATTACTAACACTTCTCTTCACCCCTCTCCACCTAATATCCGAATCCCCTCTTCTACTTTCTTCTCTCCTTTCTTCTTCTACTAACATAAAGGAATCTCTATACTGTGACATAGAGGATTCCTCTTTCTTTTCTTGTTTTCTTCTCTTTCATATGAGCAGGAACAAGGATAAAGGCACTCTTGTTGAAATTGATCCAGAACCTGAAAGGACCCTGAAGAGAAAATTAAGAGAAGCTAAGTTATAACAATCTAAAGGTAACCTTTCAGAAATATTAGAACAAGAGAAGGAGATGGCAGCCGAAAATAATAATAATGCAAGGAGAATGCTTGGTGACTTCACAAAGCCAACGTCCAAGTTTGATGGAAGAAGCATCTCCATTCCTGCCATTGAAGCCAATAATTTTGAGCTGAAACCTCAGCTAGTTGACTTAATGCAACAAAACTGCAAGTTTTATGGACTTCCATCTGAAGATCCTTACCAGTTTTTAACTGAGTTCTTGCAGATCTGTGAGACTGTAAAGACGAATAGAGTTGATCCTGAAGTCTACAGACTCATGCTTTTCCCTTTTGCTGTAAGAGACAGAGCTAGAATATGGTTGGATTCACAACCCAAGGATAGCCTGGACTCCTGGGATAAGCTGGTCACTGCCTTCTTGGATAAATTCTTTCCTCCTCAAAAGCTAAGCAAGCTAAGAGTGGATGTTCAAACCTTCAAACAAAAAGATGGTGAATCCCTCTATGAAGCTTGGGAAAGATACAAGCAGCTGACCAAAAGATGTCCATCTGACATGTTTTCAGAATGGACCATATTAGATATATTCTATTATGGTCTATCTGAATTTTCGAAAATGTCATTGGACCATTCTGCAGGTGGATCTATTCACCTAAAGAAAACGCCTGAAGAGGCTCAAGAACTCATTGACATGGTTGCAAACAACCAGTTCATGTACACTTCTGAGAGGAATTCCGTGAATAATGGGATACCTCAGAAGAAAAGAGTTCTTGAAATTGATGCTCTGAATGCCATATTGGCTCAGAACAAAGTGTTGACTCAATAGGTCAACATGGTCTCTCAAAGTCTGAACGGATGGCAACATGCATCCAACAGTACTAAAGAGGCAGCTTCTGAAGAAGCTTATGATCCTGAGAACCCTGCCATGGCAGAGGTTAATTACATGGGTGAACCTTATGGAAACACCTATAACTCATCATGGAGAAATCATCCAAATTTCTCATGGAAGGATCAACAAAAGCCTCAACAAGGCTTTAACAATAGTGGACGCAATAGGCTGAGTAATAGCAAGCCATATCCATCATCTTCTCAGCAACAGACAGAGAATTCTGAACAAAACACTTCTAATTTAGCCAATCTAGTCTCTGATCTGTCAAAGGCCACTTTCAGTTTCATGAGTGAAACAAGATCCTCCATCAGAAATCTGGAGGCACAAGTGGGCCAGCTGAGTAAGAAAGTCATCGAAACTCCTCCCAGTATTCTCCCAAGCAATACAGAAGAGAATCCAAAAGGAGAGTGCAAGGCCATTGATGTGATCAATGTGGCCGAATGCACAAGGGAGGAGGAGGACGAAAATCCTAGTGAGGAAGACCTCCTGGGACGTCCCTCAAGCAAGAAGGAGTCTCCTATTAAGGATCCAAAGGAATCTGAGGCTCATACAGAGACCATAGAGATTCCATTAAATCTCCTTCTGACATTCATGAGCTCTGAAGACTATTCTTCCTCTGAAGAGGATGAAGATGTGACTGGAGAGCAAGTTGCTCAATATTTAGGAGCTATCATGAAGCTGAATGCCAAGTTGTTTGGTAATTAGACTTGGGAAAGTGAACCTCCCTTGCTCATTAGTGAACTAGATACCTGGATTCAGAAAACTCTACCTCAAAAGAAACAAGATCCTGGCAAGTTCTTAATACCTTGTGCCATAGGCACTATGACCTTTGAAAAGGCTCTATGTGATCTGGGTTAAGGGATAAATCTTATGCCACTCTCTGTAATGGAGAAGCTGGGGATCATTGAGGTACAACCTACCTTGTTCTCAT
The DNA here is from genome assembly GCF_003086295.3 of Arachis hypogaea. Lineage (NCBI taxonomy): Eukaryota > Viridiplantae > Streptophyta > Magnoliopsida > Fabales > Fabaceae > Arachis > Arachis hypogaea. The sequence goes on along the minus strand of NC_092038.1, from coordinate 65,889,192 downwards.
TACAATTGGCAGACAAGTCACTGAGACAAGCTTATGGAATAGTGGAGGATGTGTTAGTAAAGGTTGAAGGCCTTTACATCCCTGCTGATTTCATAATCTTAGACACTAGGAAGGAAGAGGATGAATGCATCATCCTTGGAAGACCTTTCCTAGCCACAGCAGGAGCTGTAATAGATGTCAACAGAGGTGAATTAGTCCTTCAATTGAATGGGGACTGCCTTGTGTTTAAGGCACAAAGCCATCCCTCTGTGACAAAAGAGAGTAAGCATAAAGAGCTTCTCTCAGTTCAGAGTCAAGAAGAGCCCCCACAGTCAAACTCTAAGTTTGGTGTTGGGAGGCCACAACCAAACTCTAAGTTTGGTGTTAAGATCCCATATCCAAACTCTAAGTTTGGTGTTGGGACTATACAACATTGACCTGATCACCTTTATGGCTCCATGAGAGCCACTGTCAAGCTATTGACATTAAAGAAGCGCTTGTTGGGAGGCAACCCAATTTTATTTATCTAATTTTTATTTTATTGTTATTTTACGTTTTATTAGGTACATGATCATGAGGAGTCACGAAAAAATCATAAAAATTAAAAACAGAATCAAAAACAGCAGAAGAAAAAATTCACACCTTGGAGGAAGCACAGGCTGGCGTTCAACGCCAGTAAGATGCATCTGACCGGCGTTCAACGCCAGAACAGAGCATCATTCTGGCACTGAACGCCAGACACAAGCAACATTCTGGCGCTGAACGCCAGGAATGTGCCTAGAGAAGAAAAGTTGTCGTTGAACGCCAGTAACAAGCATGAAACTGGCGTTCAATGCCAGAAACATGCTTTACATGGGCGTTGAACGCCCAGAATGTGCACCACACGGCGTTTAAACGCCAGAATAGTGTGCAAAGGCAATTTACATGCCTATTTGGTGCAGGGATGGAATTCCTTGACACCTCAGGATCTGTGGACCCCACAGGATCACCTCAGGATCTGTGGACCCCACAGGATCCCCACCTACTATATTCCTACCTTACCTCCTAATCCTATTTTTGTGATGACTATTCCCCATGTCACACTTCCCAACACTCTTCACCAGTCACCTCAACTCCGCTTCCCAATCACCCCCTTCACCACTCACATCCATCCACTCTTCCCCATAAACCCCACCTACCTTCAAAAATTCAAAACCATTTTCCCACCCATTCCCACCCTAAATGGCCGAACATTCACCCCCTCTCCCTATATATACCCTTCCATTCTACTTCATTTTCACACAACACAACCCCTCTCTTCTTCACCTTGGCCGAACCTACCTCTCTCCCTCTCTACCGTATTCTCTTCTTCTTCTTCTTCTCTTATTTCTTCTATTGCTCGAGGACGAGCAATATTTTAAGTTTGGTGTGGTCAAAGCACAATCTTTTTTGTTTTCCACTACCATCAATGGCACCTAAGGCCGGAGAATCCTCTAGAAAAGGAAAAGGGAAGACAAAAGCTTCCACCTCCGAGTCATGGGAGATGAAAAGATTCATCTCCAAAAGCCATCAAGACCACTTCTATGATGTTGTGGCAAAGAAGAAGGTGATCCCTGGGGTCCCTTTCAAGCTCAAGAAAAATGAGTATCCGGAGATCCGACATGAGATCCGAAGAAGAGGTTGGGAAGTCTTAACCAACCCCATGCAACAAGTCGGAATCTTAATGGTTCAAGAGTTCTATGCCAATGCATGGATCACTAGGAACCATGATCAAAGTATGAACCCGAATCCAAAGAATTATCTCACAATGGTTCGGGGGAAATACTTAGATTTTAGTCCGGAAAATGTGAGGTTGGCGTTTCACTTGCCCATGATGCAAGGAGATGAACGCCCCTACACTAGAAGGGTCAACTTTAATCAAAGGTTGGACCAAGTCCTAATGGACATATGTGTGGAAGGAGCTCAATGGAGAAGAGACTCCAAAGGCAAGCCAGTTCAATTAAGAAGACTGGACCTCAAGCCTGTGGCTAGAGGATGGTTGGAGTTCATTCAACGCTCCATCATTCCCACTAGCAACCGATCTGAAGTTACTGTGGATCGGGCCATCATGATTCATAGCATCATGAGTGGAGAGGAAGTAGAAGTTCATGAGGTCATCTCCAATGAAATCTACAAAATAGCCGACAAGTCCTCCATCATGGCAAGGCTAGCTTTTCCTCACCTTATTTGCCATCTATGTTACTCAGCTGGAGTTATCATAGAAGGAGACATCCCCATTGAAGAGGATAAGCCCATCACCAAGAAGAGGATGGAGCAAGCAAGAGAGATCCCTCACGGTTCTCAAGAGATGCATGAGGAAGCTCATCATCAAGAAATCCCTGAGATGCCTCAAGGGATGCACTTTCCTCCCCACAACTATTGGGAACGACTCAACACTTCCTTAGAAGATTTGAGCCACAATGTTGAACAATTAAGGGTGGAACATCATGAGCACTCCATCATTCTCCATGAAATAAGAGAAGACCAAAGAGCAATGAGGGAGGAGCAACAAAGGCAAGGAAGGGACATAGAAGAGCTTAAGGACATTGTTGGTCCTTCAAGAAGAAGACGCCACTAAAGGTGGATTCATTCCTTGTTCTTATTTCTTTCTGTTTTTCGGTTTTTAATGTTGTGTTTATCTATGTTTTGTGTCTCTACTTCATGATCATTAGTATGTAGTAACCATGTCTTAAAGCTATGAATAAAATTCTATTAATCCTTCACCTCTCTTAAATGAAAAATGTTTTAATTCAAAAGAACAAGAAGTACATGAATTTCAAATTTATCCTTGAATTTAATTTAATTATATTGATGTGGTGACAATACTTTTTGTTTTCTGAATGAATGCTTGAACAGTGCATATTTTTGATCTTGTTGTTTATGAATGTTAAAACTGTTGACTCTTGAAAGAATGATGAACAAAGAGAAATGTTATTGATGATCTGAAAAAAATCATGAAATTGATTCTTGAAGCAAGAAAAAGCAGTGAAAAGTAAAAAGCTTGCGGAAAAAAAAAAGAGAAGAAAAAAAATGTGGCGAAAAATATATAGAAAGAAAAAGAAAAAGCAAGCAGAAAAAGCCAATAGCCCTTAAAACCAAAAGGCAAGGATAAAAAGGATCCAAGGCTTTGAGCATCAATGGATAGGAGGGCCCAAGGAAATAAAATCCAGGCCTAAGCGGCTAAATCAAGCTGTCCCTAACCATGTGCTTGTGTCACGAAGGTCCAAGTGAAAAGCTTGAGACTGAGTGGTTAAAGTCGTGATCCAAAGCAAAAAGAGTGTGCTTAAGAGCTCTGGACACCACTAACTGGGGACTCTAGCAAAGCTGAGTCACAATCTGAAAAGGTTCACCCAGTCATGTGTCTGTGGCATGTATGTATCCGGTGGTAATATTGGAAAACAAAATGCTTAGGGCCACGGCCAAGACTCATAAGTAGCTGTGTTCAAGAATCAACATGCTTAACTAGGAAAGTCAATAACGCCATCCGAAATTCTAAGTTCCTAGAGAAGCCAATCATTCTAAACTTCAAAGGAAAAAGTGAGATGCCAAAACTGTTCAGAAGCAAAAAAGCTACAAGTCCCGCTCATCTAAGTAGAATTAATATTCATTGATATTTTGAAATTTATAGTATATTCTCTTCTTTTTATCCTAATTGATTTTCAGTTGCTTGGGGACAAGTAACAATTTAAGTTTGGTGTTGTGATGAGCGGATAATTTATACGCTTTTTGGCATTATTTTTAGGTAGTTTTTAGTAAGTTCAAGCTACTTTTAGGGATGTTTTCATTAGTTTTTATGTTAAATTCACATTTCTGGACTTTACTATGAGTTTGTGTGTTTTTCTGTGATTTCAGGTAATTTCTGGCTGAAATTGAGGGATTTGAGCAAAACTCTGAAAAAGGCTGACAAAAGGACTGCTGATGCTGTTGGAATCTGACCTCCCTGCACTCGAAATGGATTTTCTGGAGCTAGAGAACTCCAAATGGCGCGCTCTCAACGGCGTTGAAAAGTAGACATCCAGAGCTTTCCAGCAATATATAATAGTCCATACTTTATTCGGAAATTGACGACGTAACTTGGCGTTGAACGCCAAGTACATGCTGCTGTCTGGAGTTAAACGCCAGAAAAACGTCATGATCCGGAGTTGAACGCCCAAAACACGTTATAACTTGGAGTTCAACTCCAAGAAAAGCCTCAGCTCATGGATAGATCAAGCTCAGCCCAAGCATACACCAAGTGGGCCCCGGAAGTGGATTTATGCATCAATTACTTACTCATGTAAACCCTAGTAGCTAGTCTAGTATAAATAGGATAAGTTACTATTGTAGTAGACATCTTTTGACAGTTTAATCTTTTGACTTTATAGTCTTGGATCATTCGGTCTTTTGATCATGGAGAGGGCTGGCCATTCGGCCATGCCTGAACCTTTTACTTATGTATTTTCAACAGTGGAGTTTCTGCACACCATAGATTAAGGGTGTGGAGCTCTGCTGTACCTCAAGTTTCAATACAATTACTATTACTTTCTATTCAATTCTCTTCTATCCTTATTCCAAGATATTCGTTGCACTTCAATTTGATGAATGTTATGATCCGTGACACTCATCATCATTCTCACCTATGAACGCACGTGATTGACAACCACTTCCGTTCTACTTTAGGCCGGGCGCATATCTCTTAGATTCTCCAACAGAATCTCCGTGGTATAAGCTAGATAGATGGCGGCATTCATGAGGATCCGGAAAGTCTAAACCTTGTCTATGGTATTCCGAGTAGGATTCTGGGATTGAATGACTGTGACGAGCTTCAAACTCCTGAAGGCTGGGCATGATGACAAGCGCAAAAGAATCAAGGGATTCTATTCCAACCTGATTGAGAACCGACAGATGATTAGCCGTGCTGTGACAGAGCATAGGAACATTTTCACTGAGAGGATGGGATGTAGCCATTGACAACGGTGATGCCCTACATACAGCTTGCCATGGATAGGAGTAGAAAGGATTGGATGAACGTAATAAGAAAATAGAGATACGAGAGGAGCACAGCATCTTCATACGCCTATCTGAAATTCCCACTATTGCTTTACATAAGTATTTCTATCCCTTTTTATTTTCTTTTTATTATTAATTTTCGAACTCACCGTAAACCAATTTAATCTGCCTAACTGAGATTTACAAGGTGACCATAGCTTGCTTCATACTAACAATCTCTGTGGGATCGATCCTTACTCACGTAAGGTATTACTTGGATGACCTAGTACACTTGCTGGTTAAGTTGAACGGAGTTGTGGAAAGAAAAAGCTTCTCTAACAGTGCCTGGAATTATTATTGATCACAATTTCGTCCACCAAGTTTTTGGCGCCGTTGCCGGGGATTGTTCGAGTATGGACAACTGACGGTTCATCTTGTTGCTTAGATTAGGTAATTTTCTTTTCAAAAATCTTTTTCAAAATTTTTCTTTTCTTTTTCGTTTTTCTAACCATGTTTTTCGAAAAAATTAAAATAAAAATACAAAAAAATTCGAAAATCATAAAAATCAAAAATATTTTGTGTTTCTTGTTTGAGTCTTGTGTTAATTTTTAAGTTTGGTGTCAATTGCATGCTTTAAAAAATTTTTCTTGCATTTTTCGAAAATTCATGCATTCATAGTGTTCTTCATGATCTTCAAGTTGTTCTTGGTAAGTCTTCTTGTTTGATCTTGATGTTTTCTTGTTTTGTGTTATTTGTTGTTTTTCATATGCATTTTTCGTTTGTTAGAGTCCATGCATTAAAGATTTCTAAGTTTGGTGTCTTGCATGTTTTCTTTGCATCCAAAATTTTTCAAAATTATGTTCTTGATGTTCATCATGATCTTCAAAGTGTTCTTGGTGTTCATCTTAACATTCATAGTGTTCTTGCATGCATTAAGTGTTTTGATCCAAAATTTTCATGTTTTGGGTCATGATTGTGTTTTTCTCTCTCATCTTAAAAAAAATATCTATATCTTTTCCTTTTTTCTCTCCAAATTTTCGAAATTTTGGGTTGACTTGGTCAAAAATTTTCAAAATTAGTTGTTTCTTACAAGTCAAGTCAAAATTTCAATTTTAAAAATCTTATCTTTTCAAAAATTTTTTTTCAAAAATTATATCTTTTCATTTTTTTCCAATTTTCGAAAATTTCAAAAATCTTTTTCAAAATCTTTTTCTTATCTTTATATAATATTTTCGAAAATTAGCTAACAATTAATGTGATTGGTTCAAAAATTTGAAGTTTGTGACTTTCTTGTTAAGAAAGGTTCAATCTTTAAGTTCTAGAATCTTATCTTGTAGTTTCTTGTTAGTTAAGTCATTTTAAAAAATTAAATCTTTTTCAAATATATCTTTTTATCTTTTATCTTATCTTTTTCAAAAATTTTATCTTTTTCAAAATTTGATTTCAAAATATCTTATCTAACCTCTTATCTTCTTATCTTTTTGAAATTTGATTTTAATTTCTTTTTCAACTAACTCTTTAACTTTTTGTTTGTTTCTTATATTTTTCAAAACCACCTAACTACTTTTCCCTCTCTAATTTTCGAAAATATCTTATCTCTTTTTCAAAAATTCTTTTTGTTTTAATTTTTAATTTTAAACTTATCTTATCTTTAATTTTCGAAAATTACTAACCTCTTTTTCAAAATTGTTTTCGAAATTCTCCCTCTCTATTCTTATTCTATTTAATTATTTAATTACTAACACTTCTCTTCACCCATCTCCACCTAATATCCGAATCCCCTCTTCTACTTTCTTCTCTCCTTTCTTCGTCTACTAACATAAAGGAATCTCTATACTGTGACATAGAGGATTCCTCTTTCTTTTCTTGTTTTCTTCTCTTTCATATGAGCAGGAACAAGGATAAAGGCACTCTTGTTGAAATTGATCCAGAACCTGAAAGGACCCTGAAGAGAAAATTAAGAAAAGCTAAGTTATAACAATCTAAAGGTAACCTTTCAGAAATATTAGAACAAGAGAAGGAGATGGCAGCCGAAAATAATAATAATGCAAGGAGAATTCTTGGTGACTTCACAAAGCCAACGTCCAAGTTTGATGGAAGAAGCATCTCCATTCCTGCCATTGAAGCCAATAATTTTGAGCTGAAACCTCAGCTAGTTGACTTAATGCAACAAAACTGCAAGTTTTATGGACTTCCATCTGAAGATCCTTACCAGTTTTTAACTGAGTTCTTGCAGATCTGTGAGACTGTAAAGACGAATGGAGTTGATCCTGAAGTCTACAGACTCATGCTTTTCCCTTTTGCTGTAAGAGACAGAGCTAGAATATGGTTGGATTCACAACCCAAGGATAGCCTGGACTCCTGGGATAAGCTGGTCACTGCCTTCTTGGATAAATTCTTTCCTCCTCAAAAGCTAAGCAAGCTAAGAGTGGATGTTCAAACCTTCAAACAAAAAGATGGTGAATCCCTCTATGAAGCTTGGGAAAGATACAAGCAGCTGACCAAAAGATGTCCATCTGACATGTTTTCAGAATGGACCATATTAGATATATTCTATTATGGTCTATCTGAATTTTCGAAAATGTCATTGGACCATTCTGCAGGTGGATCTATTCACCTAAAGAAAACGCCTGAAGAGGCTCAAGAACTCATTGACATGGTTGCAAACAACCAGTTCATGTACACTTCTGAGAGGAATTCCGTGAATAATGGGATACCTCAGAAGAAAGGAGTTCTTGAAATTGATGCTCTGAATGCCATATTGGCTCAGAACAAAGTGTTGACTCAGTAGGTCAACATGGTCTCTCAAAGTCTGAACGGATGGCAACATGCATCCAACAGTACTAAAGAGGCAGCTTCTGAAGAAGCTTATGATCCTGAGAACCCTGCCATGGCAGAGGTTAATTACATGGGTGAACCTTATGGAAACACCTATAACTCATCATGGAGAAATCATCCAAATTTCTCATGGAAGGATCAACAAAAGCCTCAACAAGGCTTTAACAATAGTGGACGCAATAGGCTGAGTAATAGCAAGCCATATCCATCATCTTCTCAGCAACAGACAGAGAATTCTGAACAAAACACTTCTAATTTAACCAATCTAGTCTCTGATCTGTCAAAGGCCACTTTCAGTTTCATGAGTGAAACAAGATCCTCCATCAGAAATCTGGAGGCACAAGTGGGCCAGCTGAGTAAGAAAGTCATTGAAACTCCTCCCAGTATTCTCCCAAGCAATACAGAAGAGAATCCAAAAGGAGAGTGCAAGGCCATTGATGTGATCAATGTGGCCGAATGCACAAGGGAGGAGGAGGACGAAAATCCTAGTGAGGAAGACCTCCTGGGACGTCCCTCAAGCAAGAAGGAGTCTCCTATTAAGGATCCAAAGGAATCTGAGGCTCATACAGAGACCATAGAGATTCCATTAAATCTCCTTCTGACATTCATGAGCTCTGAAGACTATTCTTCCTCTGAAGAGGATGAAGATGTGACTGGAGAGCAAGTTGCTCAATATTTAGGAGCTATCATGAAGCTGAATGCCAAGTGTTTGGTAATAGACTTGGGAAAGTGAACCTCCCTTGCTCATTAGTGAACTAGATACCTGGATTCAGAAAACTCTACCTCAAAAGAAACAAGATCCTGGCAAGTTCTTAATACCTTGTGCCATAGGCACTATGACCTTTGAAAAGGCTCTATGTGATCTGGTTTAAGCGATAAATCTTATGCCACTCTCTGTAATGGAGAAGCTGGGGATCATTGAGGTACAACCTACCTTGTTCTCATTACAATTGGCAGACAAGTCACTGAGACAAGCTTATGGAATAGTGGAGGATGTGTTAGTAAAGGTTGAAGGCCTTTACATCCCTGCTGATTTCATAATCTTAGACACTAGGAAGGAAGAGGATGAATGCATCATCCTTGGAAGACCTTTCCTAGCCACAGCAGGAGCTGTAATAGATGTCAACAGAGGTGAATTAGTCCTTCAATTGAATGGGGACTGCCTTGTGTTTAAGGCACAAAGCCATCCCTCTGTGACAAAAGAGAGTAAGCATAAAGAGCTTCTCTCAGTTCAGAGTCAAGAAGAGCCCCCACAGTCAAACTCTAAGTTTGGTGTTGGGAGGCCACAACCAAACTCTAAGTTTGGTGTTAAGATCCCATATCCAAACTCTAAGTTTGGTGTTGGGACTATACAACATTGACCTGATCACCTTTGTGGCTCCATGAGAGCCACTGTCAAGCTATTGACATTAAAGAAGCGCTTGTTGGGAGGCAACCCAATTTTATTTATCTAATTTTTATTTTATTGTTATTTTATGTTTTATTAGGTACATGATCATGAGGAGTCACGAAAAAATCATAAAAATTAAAAACAGAATCAAAAACAGCAGAAGAAAAAATTCACACCTTGGAGGAAGCACAGGCTGGCGTTCAACGCCAGTAAGATGCATCTGACCGGCGTTCAACGCCAGAACAGAGCATCATTCTGGCACTGAACGCCAGACACAAGCAACATTCTGGCGCTGAACGCCAGGAATGTGCCTAGAGAAGAAAAGCTGGCGCTGAACGCCAGTAACAAGCATGAAACTGGCGTTCAATGCCAGAAACATGCTTTACATGGGCGTTGAACGCCCAGAATGTGCACCACACGGCGTTTAAACGCCAGAATGGTGTGCAAAGGCAATTTACATGCCTATTTGGTGCAGGGATGGAATTCCTTGACACCTCAGGATCTGTGGACCCCACAGGATCACCTCAGGATCTGTGGACCCCACAGGATCCCCACCTACTATATTCCTACCTTACCTCCTAATCCTATTTTGTGATGACTATTCCCCATGTCACACTTCCCAACACTCTTCACCAATCACCTCAACTCCGCTTCCCAATCACCCCCTTCACCACTCACATCCATCCACTCTTCCCCATAAACCCCACCTACCTTCAAAAATTCAAACCATTTTCCCACCCATTCCCACCCTAAATGGCCGAACATTCACCCCTCTCCCTATATATACCCTTCCATTCTACTTCATTTTCACACACACAACCTCCTTCT